>NC_058412.1:108053199-108087284 GCF_002201575.2 Neomonachus schauinslandi
CCTACAGCTCTGCTATCAAGGGAATGAAGTATTAGAAAGCCCAGTGGGTCAAATTTTCATCCTCAAGTGTAACTGCAATAATTAAGCAGATATTTTGATTTCTCTTCATTTGAATCCTGCAGCCATCTCCCAATCAGTATCAAACTCAGGGATATATGGTGGAAAGGTTATGATTTCCTATTACCTTAAATCCCTAACCCATTGAGAAATGGGTGCAGGGTCAAGCATTTGGGGCTTCAGTGATTGAGGCTCAGGCTCATCATAAGACAAGGTCTCATAATCCTTAAACTCTAGCAGACATAGTAAAAAATATGGGATAGATATATCCCATAACTATGACATTCATTACTGGCTCTGCTCTCCTCTCCCACTATGGGGGACTCGGCCTGACAGAATCAACACAAGTATTAGGTAAACCTGAGTCTGAAAAAGACAGGAGCAGGGGGAGAATTGAGGAAGAAGGCACTCATGTCCACCAAACACTGCTCACCCTATATATGGAGTAGAAGGACAGGGATCCAGTTAAGAAACAGGTCAAAATGTGCAAACTTACCAAAGACCGTCTGACAAAAGGCAGAGGGAGACGAATCCTGGAGAGTCACGTGAATGTTGCAGCATGGTGGAGAGCCAAGTGGCAGGAGAGAGATTTGTAGCTGCCACCCACGTGGCACACATTCAAGGCTCTGGGGGAAATCAGACAACAGCGTTGGTCCCTACAAGGTCCCTGGTAGCTCAGGACTCAAAGTACCTCCTGCAGCTCCAGGTATGGAATCTCAGAGAGAGCTACTCCAGCTGAGGCACACATGGGGACAAGGGGGCATCCATCCCTTGAGATGGATTTCATGGGCTTGAGACATTTAATATGGCTGCTCACGAGAGGTGGTGGAGGCTCTGTCTCTAAACAGAGTCCTTACTGAGTTCATCTTTAAATGTCAGGATTAGAAAATTGAGAGGGGATGTAGAAACAAAGACATCCTCTACCTACAAAATGTTAAAAAGAGGAATACCTCAAATGACACCAGGTGACAGGCTATGTCCATTCCATATATTTAAAACTTTTGCTGAAAAATCAAAGCAACTGAAAAGCCTCCCCATGACATAGAAGAGAGTCCGTACAATGGACTTTTCCCCACCGATCTGAGGTTGGGGGACCCAGAAGCAGAGCGTGAGGCAAGGATTTTTGTGAGGGTAGTTTATTTGGAAGATGGTCCCAGGAAACACCAGTGGGAGATGAAAAAGTGGAGTGGGGAAGGGAAGAAAGTCAACAGAGGGGCACTGCTATGGGCACCTGAGACTCAGTCCCACTGGGAACCCTCTGAGGGACTGGTCGTGTCCACTTGGGCAGTGAGGAAGCTGCAGTACTTACCCACCAACCCCTCCTGCACATCATCTCATTAAGGGCACTACTTCTGGGGGTTCAGCTCACTAGCACTTCTGGACAGCCTCACACATGGTCCAAGCACACTCCCACAACCAGAGACAGCCCTTGGCCATGGAGTTGCAGGGCCTTGCAAGAGGAAGCCAGCCACATGACAGGCACCGTGAGTGTGAGGAGGATGCAGAAGGGGCACCAATTACATCTGGAAAACAGTGTGCTCCAGTCAGCCTCTAGAAGTTAGACAATTTCTCCCAGCAGAGTGTCATTCTCAGACACCAGACGACGTGTAGCCGGAGGCTGGCATCACGATGAAGAGTTTTTTCCCCTCTACCCTCCCTCAGACACTGCTGAATCAATGCTGTTTCAGCAGGTGGTCATGTGTATTTGGATTCATGGAAATAATGGGCTCTGCTTGTGATAACTGCATTTGGGGCTTTTCCCCTTCGTGTTTCTGAATCTTATGCCTGTGAGTCCATGCTGTGATGGTCCCGTGTGTCCTCTTCAGTCTCTTTGCCATAAAATGTGAATGCTAGACTTTAGGTTGCATGAATCAAGCTTGGGTGTCCTAAAGGAATCTCAGTGAAAGACACCCAAATGATGGCAGGAGCAGGACTTAGACTCCATCCAGGCGCGTGACTGAGACCTTCCAGTTGAGGCCACGGAGTTCACATTGACAAGGGTGATTTGGGATATAAATTTTTGTGAAGTCCTTAACAAGTTTTATTTCCAGTATCTTAGGTTTCTATTTACAAGCAGGTGTTGGAGTACTGGAAGTTTGAATTGAATGCTATTATTCAAGTTTAGGAGAGTTCTCTATCACGGCCATTATAACAACAGAGCTTTTAAAATCTATCATTTGAGCTCATTTCCTGACCTCGGCTGAGCCCTTGGTACAATAGGCATCACCTGAGCTGGGAACACAGAGGGAGCGGACTGTCAGCAGAGGATGTAGGTCTTAGAGTTGATTTGGTTAATGTACAGTGCTGACGCATTTCAGAGCCTTTAGGGAAAGAGCTAAATTGCCCACCCTTGTGTTTTAGAAGATTTAAGGATTCTTTTGATGTCAGGACACAACACAATGACACTCAGAGGGATGAAAGGCAGAACTCTTTGTCGCTTACAGCTCTGAATGAAAGAAGGCTGCCAAGGAGAGCCACACACACAGAAGCTTCCCCCAAGCTGAGGTACCAACCCACTTGAGCGGAGGGGGCAGCTTGTGTCCCGCAAGCAGTGGGGGGTTAGCTCAGTTACTGGGGCTCTGGTGGATTGGCGAATGTGAATAATGTCCCATAGGCACCGTTGTAGCTCCTGGTCTGGGACCCGGCCCCAGGGCACTTGGGGCTAGTACATCTGGCCTAGAGTAGGAAAGCCTGCTCAAGGAAGAGGTTGGGAGTGTGGGCTTAACCCGCTGCTCAAAACAGGGGAACAGACCAGTCTCCAGCCAGGGCTTCAAGACTGGGTCAGAACAGCATGCACAAACAAACAAACAATCTCTATTACTCTTGGTCTCAGGATGATGAAAAAAATAGTGGTTGGTGCTGGGGAGTGGCCACAGGACTGTGGCATCAAGTGCACCCTGATAGACTGCCCATCTCCTCCCCTGAGGAGAGACCACACCCCTGGGGAGACCGTAAGTTTAGACCCAGGGTCAGTGGACAAAACTTGGGTATGTCAGAGAGCACCATTCTCCCCCTGCTTTTCTGCCTTTACACCAGGACTGGTCCTTAAGCCTGTGAAGAGACCAGCACATTCTTGGGAAGGGTTAGGGTTAGGGTTACAGATAGGATGGAGCCCTCATGATGGGAATAGTGCCCTTAGAGAAAAAGAAAGGAAAGAGCTTTCTCCCTCTGTCTCTGTCTCTCTATCTCTCTGTATCTCTGTCTCTGTCTCGTCTTTCTCTCTCTTTCTCTCTCTCTCTCTCTCATGTAACAAAAAGCCAGCTATCAGCAAGCCAGGAAGTGGGCTCTCACCTGACACTGGATCTGTTAGCTCCTTGATCATGGACTTCTCTCTCTTTTTTTTTTTTTAAAGATTTTATTTATTTATTTGACAGAGAGAGGCACAGCGAGAGAGGGAACACAAGCAGGGGGAGTGGGAGAGGGAGAAGCAGGCTTCCCGCTGAGAAGGGAGCCCGATGCGGGGCTCGATCCCAGGACCCTGAGATCATGACCTGAGCCGAAGGCAGACGCTTAACGACTGAGCCACCCAGGCGCCCCTGATCATGGACTTCTCAGCTTCCAGAACTGGAGACGTAAATGTTCGTTGGTTAAGCCGCTCAGTCTCTGGCATTTTCATTATAGCAGGGCTGAAGTGCCAATGGATGGCACCATGAAATTCCCTTTGAATGCTCACTCCATCTCGACCACATCAGTTTCTTTGAAGCTTGGTTCATTCTCCAGCCCTGCTCATGCCCCCGCCCTCACTGCAGCACTAGAAGCTCCGTCCTCAGTGCTCTGACTGCTAACCGCACAGTGCATGTCTGTCCATCTCGATACCTCATCGATCTTCAGGGAGAGAATGTTGTCTGTATTCTCCTTGGATCTCCAGGGCCTGGCGTTGTGAGTGACTCCTATTAGGTGGTCAGTAAATGAGGGAGCGGATACTCTGCCAGCGAGAGGAAGCCAAGGGTGAACTTGACTCGCAGGTGTTGGAATAGATGCATTTACTTGGCGGGCCCAATGTAATTACAGGCCTCAGGTGATTTAAAGGCTGTTTCTGCAGGAGCCAATAAATCTTTTAGGGCTTGTTGTCCAGCATAATCGCCCAGCTTGTCTTTGGCTTTTTAAATGCAGCAGGTTATACCATCTGAGACTCTGGGAGTCCAACCAGTGATCCTGCACAGCAGGGAACAGTCGGGCATGAGGTTAGAGGGGACAAGGGCCACTGTGGCACCTTGGCAAAGGCTCTCATGGGAGAGAGGGTCCACGTGGCTGAGGAAAACTCAGGGGCCAGAGAGTGGGGAGTGTGGCAAATTGCATTACTTGCCCCAATTCTTACCCTTCCCTGTGTCCACATCATTTGCCATGTGACTTCATGTATTTTCCCCCTCTAGATTTTGTATTTGGCCAGGGGACCTTCCTTGGCCAGTAGAAAGATGAATGAGTAGAGTCTAGTCCTCCAGCGGCCTTACCTATTTCTTTTTGTTCTCTGGTACCTTTGCCATCACCAGGAGAATGAGATTCCCAGGCTGGACCCCTGCTCCCAGGAAGAAGATGAGGAGATGCATGAGCACTTCCTGTGGAATGTCACTGAGGTTTTGTGATTTGGTGGCTCTGGCTTAGGCCATTACCCAGAGCCACCAGAAGCACAATGGGGACAGAGGGCAAAGGCAGAAGGATGTCAAAGAGGGTTGACAAGTGCTGTCATTGAGAAGATACGTGCATGCTCAGACCAGGTGCACTGGGGGTGGAGAAGCCAGGGGAGAGGGCATGCACCAGTGGAGCACCCTCCAGGGCAGGAGACAGGAGCAGAAGTCTGAGGAATTTTCCCTTGAGCAGCTCGTGCTGTCTGTCTGGAGCTTGTTCTGATCAGTGCCTGAAAGTAGAAGGCTGGGCATCATCTATCCACACTCCCATCAGGTACAACATTCAGGCTCTGGGTAGCTGCTTGCTAGGGGGCGGGAGAGCTGGGTCCTAGCTGCAGATTTGCTGCAAGGCCTCTGGGTGCTCCAAGGCAGTCACTGCTCCTGTCTAAACTTCCGTGTCCCCAACAACAAGCAGGGCATTGAGGTTTATTCATGTTGTCCTCACTGAGGACCGAGGGTGACAGAGCAGTCACTGAGGCAGAGGAAAAAGGACAGGTAAGGCACACACCGGTTCTTATAGTCTGTGCCTGGAAGGGACAAGCTTCCACTGACTTTTCATGGGCCAAGGCATGTCCATGAACAATTTAATTTCAACGGGCAGGGAAATGCAATTTTACCCTGTATCTGGAAGGAAAAAGACACGGAACATTTGCAAACAGCCCTGATGATTACTATGCTTCCCATATAGCTGGATACTTTTAATGTTTTAAAATATTAAACGTATCCTTCTTCTAGCCACAATCATCATTATTGTCCCTTCGTCTACTTCTCCTATAATATAGTTTCTCAATTATGTGTTTATAATCCAGATATCGACTAGGGTCACCTGTCTTTGAGATTTAAATTAAACTGGCTGGGGGCGCCTGGGTGGCTCAGTCGTGTAAGCCTCCAACTCTTGATTTCGGCTCAGGTCATGATCTCAGGGTTGTGGGGTCGAGCACGGCGTCTGGCTCCATGCTCAGCAGGGAGACTGCTTGTCCCTCTCCCTCTCCCTGCTTGCTCACTCTCTCTGTCTTTCTCTCTTTCTCATTCTCAAATAAATAAATAAATAAAATCTTTTTAAAAAATGTAACTGGCTGAATCCCCATCTCTCTTCCTTTGGGAAGTCCAATGTTGTGCTCCAAGCATCCTGTGAATTCCTGGGGCATCACCAGGGCCACCTCCAGCAAGTCTTGTCCCCACTTGTCTGTCACCTGCAGTAGCTTTTTTCTCCTCCCTGGTCCATTCTGACATGAAATAAAAATTAAAAAGCCCCCTTTTCCTTGATTTCTCTTGAATTTATTCACACAAAGCGTCTTTGTGCAGAGCAGACTTTGCTGAAGGTTTGCACAGGGAGAAAGATTACATCGCAGACATATACAACCTAAAACTGAATATCAGGCATTCCTGTTCTCCTGAGTCTTTGGGTCACCTGGCCACTGGGAAGTTCTCTCTGTCCTTTGCTCTGCAGGTGAAACTTTGCCATTGGGTATACCCGCCTCTCTTGCTAGCTTCTACCACTCTTTATTATGGACAGTAATATAGTTCGCTATTTGGCCTCTACTTGGCCCCAGGGATATGTTACATACAGACACTCAGTGTCTGCTAAACAAAGTACATCTACTGTGGGTCCTGGGCAGCTCAGAAGCCTGGCAGAGGCTCTGAAATTCCAGTCCCCACCCGCACCCCTGGTCCCCTCCATAAGTAGAAGGGAGCAGTATAGAGATTTATGTGCCCATAGACACAGGCTTTGCTGCTTCCCCTCGCTCCATCCCTTAAAAGGCAGAAGTTGCTAAAGTCAGTTTTGGTTTTAAATAACTCTCTCTCTCTCTCTCTCTCTCTCTGTTAAATCTAGTCTCGCTTGTCTTTGTGAAGCAGTCGTATGTGAATGCCAGGTCGTGCACCCCGCCACCCGCCCACGGGGATGGTACTAGGCTTCTCTTCATTTTACAGATGAGAAAACTGAGACTCAGGAGGACAAGCCGTTGCCCAGGTCTCCCACTGGAATGCAAACCCGGTCTGTAGAAAAAATCTCCCTTTCTGCTCAAACTGCCATCTCTCTGACCTCACACCCTTTACAAGAAAGGTCTCTGCTTAAAAGAATTCAAGAGAAGCCATAAAAATTACCTGAAGGAGTGTTTCCTGCCATCGTTTGACTTTTATCTTCATCTTGAAATACACTTTTAAGCCAACAAGGGGGATGGACGCCCCCAAGTCTGCACCGGGGTTGGGCGGGAGCAGAGAAATGGAAAAGGGCTTGTATCTGAGCCTGCAGAGGGTACCGCTGTGCCCGGAGAAGCAGGGCTTCCGGACGCCCATGGGCCCGTGGAGGCCCCCCGGGGCCCCCTGGGACCCCTGGGGAGTGTCAGGGGAGAGGTGAGTGGGGGCTGAGGGCGGGGTGTACAGTGAATTATTCATAGTCGCTTCAAGGAGAGCTTACCAAGTTTCAGCCGTCCCTACCGGGCAGTTCATAAACATTCCCTTACATTTCCCTCTCGTTCCCCAAGAGAGAGTGATGGCTTCTCAGTTCAGGTGTGCGAGGGACAATTCGATGGCCTAACTGTGCAGTAGGGACGATCCCTTCCACTGGACTTTACACCTTGAGAAATGCTCAAATATCCCCATTTCACAGATGGGGAAATGGAATCCCCAGGAAGTAAAGAACTCACCTAGGATCTCGCAACTCCTTGATAACAATGGTGAGACTGGGCCCCACATCACCTGCCCTCCAGTCCTGAAACGCTCTGGGACCCCAAGCCTGCCAGGATGTGGCAGCCAACAGCAACTCCAGGAGACATCACCGTCAGAACCAGGCACCTGGTGGCCCGATGCCTTCAACAGAGTCTCATTAACGTGGGTAGGATTGTGTTTCCCTCTAGGGGTATCTGGGACTGGCAACAATTTTACCACAAAATGATGTTACTCTCTACTTCTTTGAGAGGGCATAACCCTTCACACGGTGAACCAGTGGTGTGGTTGTTTCCAAAGAATTGCTTTGCAGATAATTTATATAGGGAAAATTCTTGGTCTGGGGCTGTATCCACGCTACCAGGACGCCCTAATAAATTACATTGGATCTGAAAATACTGTGTGTTTTCCTTACCACATTTACTTTCCAAGTTCTGCATTTTCTTTTCTTTTTTTTTTTTTTTAAGATTTTATTTATTTGACAGAGAGAGACACAGCGAGAGAGGGAACACAAGCAGGGGGAGTGGGAGAGGGAGAAGCAGGCTCCCCGCCGAGCAGGGAGCCCGATGCGGGGCTCGATCCCAGGACCCCGGGACCATGACCCGAGCCGAAGGCAGACGCCCAACGACTGAGCCACCCAGGCGCCCCCCAAGTTCTGCATTTTTTAAGAACATAAAAAAATGTACTTCTGAAAAAGCTGGATACTAAAGAAAGGGAAAATGCTCCAAGATGATAACACCCCTGCAGTTTTAAAGGGGCTGGTGCTAGTGGTGACCACTGAGAAGTGGCTTTAAACACTCTTGTTTTCAAAGTATCTCCTTCCCGGTCAGCTCTCGTCCAGCCTCCCTGCTGTGCGGGAAGCAGAAGGTTCAAGATTTCCAACTGTGCTGTGAATGGGAAAGCAAATCCACGGTGGTGGGTGGTGCAGCAACTCACTGCGGGGGTTCTGCTTCCCAGGCTTTTCGAGGTCACCACAAGAGATCTCTAGCCAACCCTCCTCCCTCTGTTTTCCTTGCCACAGGCATTACCAGGCTGCAATATAATGGGAAAGGCTCTGAAGATCTGGGTTCAAATCTTGCCTCTCTCACCAACTGCTGAGGGATCTGGGGCACTTTGCTCACCTTTGAGGCTCAACTTCCTCATCTATACAACGAAGACAATGGAACCAAGGCCAGGAATAGAGGAGAAAAATATGGGTCCATCTTCATAATGAGAACATTTAATCATCTGTGAACTACTTCTGAAGGATTTGTCTCTAAAGGTGGCGTCAGGGCTGCCATTTGCCTGCCCTGAGTCCATCCAAAGGAAGGGTGGGAGGCAGCCCTACTTCCTGCTGTGGAAATTGGGGAAATGTTTCTTTTTCCATGTCTCCTGACAGCTAAATATGGGTTCAAGGCCTAAACATGACCAATCAGGTCTTCAAGCCCAGGATTTTGAATCTGAAGAGAGTGACACAAAAGGGTAGGGTCTGTTGGAGGTTTTTCCATGTGACTGGATGGAAGAGAGAGGATGCCAGACATGGTAACATGTGGGCTGTGGTGGGGGTGCCCACTGGGGCAGGGATCGAGTGTCTAGCAACTGGGGTCTCATGGGCAGACTCTTCCTGTTGGCTCTTTGTCTTCCCACGTCTTCTGTGAGCTGCCCAAAGCCCTTCTGATAAACTCATTTCAGGCATAAATTAAGGAGAAGCCGTTTCTGTTGCTTCTAGCCAATAGTTCGGACTCACAGATTCTCTCAAATGCTATAGTCAGAGAATGGAACAAACCTGATCCTTAAAACATGAATTGTTTCTCAGTTGTAGGAAATGGACAGTTTGGTTCTTCAGAGGCTGACTTTGCCATGATTCCTAGGTCTGTTTTTTCCAAGAGTCTCACTCAGAAGAGAGTTTTTCCTGGTTATTTGCTACCGAGTGGTTAGCATTCATTACTAATCAATTCCCATTCGTCGAGCCCTACTGTGTGCAAGAGATTCAGATCTGAATTAAGACTCAAGGAGCACCCAGGTAAAGTCATTCTTTCTTTCATTTACTGGAGCTTTCCGGTTACCTCCCAAGTTCAGCTCCTAATGGAAAGGCAGGATAACTGCTGACTTCTTCCCCGTTAATTACCAATTTTCAAAACAGCTATTTCAAATGGTGATGAATTCGGGATTTTTTTTTTTCCTGTTCTCTTTTTTTGAAGATAAACCAGCTGTCAGTGACACGATTGGGTCATTTGGGAAAGTTTGAATATGGTCTGGATATCGATGATACAAAAATGTACTAGAATAGAAAGTGCAGATGGTAACCTGAAAAAAGGACATTAACAAAACACCGTGATTTCATTTATTACATATATGTGTAACACATACACAAGGAAAGATCTGGAAGGGTATGCACCTGTGTGCTGCAGTGGAACCGTTGGTGGTGAAGAATGTCTTAATTTTTAAATGCTTGCTTATCCGTACTTTCTGATTTTGTACAATTTACCTGTACTGCTTTGGCACTAACAAAAGGCTATTTTTAAAAAGAAAAGAAAAGTGAAATAAACCATCTAGCACAATACCCAGCAAAAGCTGGGTGCTCCAGAAATAGAAGCTATTAAGAAAGTTCTCCTCACTAAGACAACTACATATAAATATTTGGTAGTTACCAATTACTTAGAAAAAGATGATACACTATCTAGAGCAAATCTGGAGACAATAAATATTTGGATACAACCAGATAGCTTAACCGTCCCAACCACCGCGTAGTCTAACTTTGTTTTGCTGCCTGTGATTTATAACCAGTTACTTTTTCTTCACAATATTTTCTGGCTGTCTTTCAATAAATAGAAATATACAGCCTCATACTTAATAGATAAAAAGTTTTTCATTCCATGAATGTGCCATCATTTATGTCAAGGTTTCTCAGCCTCAAAACTATTGATACTTGGGGTGGAGAGTTGTCTGTAGTCCTGGCATTCTGGAATGTTCAGCAGCATCCCTGACCTCTATCCCTACAGTGCCAATAGTACTCGTTTCTCCCCCAGGGTATCAATCAAAAATGTCTCCAGACAATGCCAAACATCCCTTGGTGGGAAAAACCACATACACATCCATGCTTGACAATCACCGCTTTAACCATTTCCCTACTGATGGATACATAGGTTGTTACACATCTTCCCTACCACAAATAACATAACGCTAAACCTACCTGGTATATGTACATCTTTGTCCATTTGTCTGATTATTTTCTTAGGCTATGTTCCTAGAAATCAGTCATCTGGATGAAATATACTGACACAATCAGCCCTCCCTGTGGGTTGAATAGATACTCCCACCTATAGGCCTATAGGCACCACGCCCATGCCACCTTTGAGTATTTTATTCTTGCCAGTATTTGCCAACCCAAACGTTTAATAATAGTCTATAGTTATTATTTTCCATACAAAGCATAGCATTTTTGTGTTATTAGTTATCTATATGTCTTCTTTGCTGAATTGTTTATGGTTTTTACCCATTTTTCTCATAAAGCACTCATCTAGATATTTAAATATTAGTGATGCTAATTAACCCTTTGTTTATTACCCACACTGCAAGAGCATTTCTTTTTTTGAGAGAGAGCACTGTGCACACACGCACGAGTTGCGGGGGAGGGGCAGAGGAAGAAGGAGAGGGAGAATCCCAAGCAGACTCTCCACTGAGCGGGGAGCCCAATGCAGGGCTCGTGAGATCATGACCGGAGCCGAAATCAAGAGGCAGACGCTTAATCGACTGAGCCACCCAGGTGCCCCTGCAGGAACATTCCTAGTTTACTAATTATATTTTAAGTCTATGATTTTTGTCACTGTACTGGAAATGTTATTTTTAATTCATCAAATCTTACCAGTTTTCCACTTTGGGTTTCTGGATGTGGTGTCTGCTTAGAAGAGCTCTTTCCTACCCAAAGATTATTAAATAGTCAGCCATTTGTGTCTACACAATATTTTGTCTAATGATTTAAAATACCAACATTTATTATATACTAAATTCTGTGTCTGGATGTCCTAATCTATTTCATTGATCTATCTATTTTGTCCTACCACATTCTTATCATTAACCTGGCTTTAAAATATCTTTTAATATCTGACAGGGCAAGTCTTTTTATATCAATTTACTCTTAAAAATTGGATGTTCTCAGGGCGCCTGGGCGGCTCAGTCAGTTAAGCGTCTGACTCCTGATCTCAGCTCAGGTCTTCATCTCAGGGTCGTGAGGTCAAACCCTGTGCAAAAGCCTACTTAAAAAAAAAAAAAAAGGATGTTCTCATATAGTGGCTATCATTAACACTTTTTCAGAATAATATTTTACCGGTATTTTTCCCTTTAAAAAAATGGTACATGTTTTTTAAGGTTTCAATAATAGCGAAAATATTCAGGGGATAACAGCTTGAGAACTTGTGCTAGCCTCACCTTTCTTTGCAAAATCTTTAGAAATGAGAGAAAAGATATTTTTGAAAGAATAAATCCATGGAAATACCAGGGAACAAGAAGTGCCAGGTGGACCAGAAATTATGAGGCATACCTGAATGATATAAAAGACAGATGGAATTGGATTGAAAGAGGAAGCCACAGTCCAAAGTGTGTTCAGAGAAACTTGCTCCAAAAGGTAGGAGTACCCTAGAGATACGCCAAGCTAAGAGTCAATACATGAAATGAGCAGATCGAAGACACATCAAAAGGAAAATTCTATTGGGATCACCTCCATATTCTTCCTGTCCCTCTCCCTCTCCATGGTATTGTGGTACTGAGTACCCAGTGCTTTGATCTGCAAAGTTGGTGGTTCCCAAAAGGAGCCGGGAGCCACCAAGCCCAGGGAATAGCTCATCACGACTGGTAGCATATCCATCCCTGCTCCCACTGGAAGCAAGCCACAGATGATAAATGTACCCTTTACAAAAACAATAAATTGGGTAATAGGAAGGTCATAGCCAAAGAGCACATTAGTGAACTGGGAGAAAGAGCCAATGTACCTTCTAGTAAAGATGTCAGACTACAAGCAAGAATCACCTGTCCTACTTGAATACACAGACATGCTATGGACGAAGTGTGATGTTTAAACACATATCACTGATCTTAAAGGTTAAAATGGGAAAACGTCCAGGTATCAAAAATGAAGAGAGAACCTATGGTGACAGCAATGAGTGAAATTTGATCCACACTCTCCATCGAATTGAGGAGAGGGAATAAGATGGGGATTTTGATCACATGGGTTTGGGATTTGAGCTTGAGGTCCTATGCATCACACAGAGCCAGGAAAATGATGATCTGTTCCATGAATGAGGACAGAAAATCCTTGCCTGTTTATCATTCCCAAGCCATATAATGAAATAGAAATAGTTACTAGTGAGTGACCAGAACATGGATTTGTGCCAAGTTTGGGCATAAGCCTGATTCCCATCCTCCTGGCCATACAGGGAAGCATTTTTATGATGGCAAATACCAGACGATTCTAAGCATCTGTAACATTTCAGGGTTGGGATCTGTCGATTGACTTTTCTCATTCAGTTTGAGATATTCTCAGTTCCTAATATGATACACATTATTTTTTATTGATCCTGGACATTTTGGGTACTATTTTTTGAGACTAGATCTTATTTAAATCTCATGTTTTAGCAGGTCGCTGATGACACAGCTCTGGTGGGTGAATGGGGTGCCATCTCCTTACTTCCAGTTGGGTTTAGAAATCCAGACTCTCCAGTCATCCTCCAATGACACCCAGGTGGGAAGACATGCCTCATTAATACATGGTGAGGGTGGTAGTCTAGGCTGTCCAAATGGTCCCCGCAGACTTTGGTGGAGGGAGAGGGATCTTCATTACTGCTGAGCAGTGGTGAAAGTCTGGACTTCCTACTATATCTCCCTTGACACCTCACTAGTGGGGAGGGACATGGGTGCCTCAATATTGCCAGGTACAGAGGGTCCCCACATGGTATCGATTGGCAATGTGAAGGGCAGGGGTTGCTAAACTAAAGTCTAGGTTCCCCATTTGACCTTCTCCAAAACTACATGGTAATCAAAACAGCTAGAGCATCTCATAACAACCTTCCAAGGGTACAAGTGTAGGGACTTTTCTGGCAATGGTGGAGATGGGGATATAGTTTTTTCTGTGGGGTTTGGCAGGAGTAAGGTTGTCATTGTCTAAAAGTTTTCTGTTGGGCCCCTGGGTGGCTCAGTCGTTAAGCGTCTGCCTTCGGCTCAGGTCATGATCCCGGGGTCCTGGGATCGAGCCCCGCATCGGGCTCCCTGCTCAGCGGGAAGCCTGCTTCTCCCTCTCCCACTCCCCCTGCTTGTATACCCTCTCTTGCTATCTCTCCCTCTCGCTATCAAAAAATAAATAAAATCTTTAAAAAAAATAAAAGTTTTCTGTCTTCCTAGACTGCCTCTTTGGCTAGAGAAAGCAAGCTTTTCTTGGGGCTTCATTGGTCCCCATTGGTGTTTCCAGGTACCAGCTTCTCCATTATCCAGTCTGGGATATACTTAGGCAAAATGAAAACATGGAGAACTCAACACCAGGTCATCCCCTGGGTCCTCCAGTCCCTACTTGGTCTGCCTTCTTAGTCTTATGTTTGTTTCATACATAATGTTCAGGGATTTTAGTTGTACTTAGGGGTAGAGAATGGGGGAAAATATATCTATTCCATCTTCCCAGAAGTACAAGTCTCTAGGTTAAATTTTAGCAAGCAAAATCTTGTTACATGCTATCTAAAAGATATACCCCAAACAAAAAGTCACCTAAAGGTTAAACATAAAGAGATTTAGAAATGTATAGTAGTTACTCAAAACAAAAAGTGACCTAAAGGTTAAACATAAAGAGATTTAGAAATGTATAGTAGTAGCCAAAATAATCAATATCAAATAAAATACGATTTATAGTGGAAATCATTAATAGTACAGATAATGTTATATAATGATAACAAGGGAAATTCCATCTAAAAAGTACAATAATAATGGGACACCTGGGTGACTCAGAAGGTTAAGCATCCAACTCTTTATTTCGGCTCAGGTTATGATCCCAGGGTCGTGGGATCGAGCCCTGCGTCGGGCTCTGCACTCAGCTTGGGGTCTGCTTGTCCCTCTCCCACGAGCATGCTCCTCCCCTGCATGCACTCTTTCTCTCTCTCTCAAATAAAAATAAATAATAAATAAATAAATAAATAAATAAAATCTTTAAAGAAGTATAACAACTGCAAATATCTAATGATATCGACTTGAAAAACAGAAAAGTTGACAGAATTTCACAACAAAAACTGAAAATCCACATTCAGAGATGCCACTAATAAACACTTTGTTCTCAAAAACTGATAGATGGAGCTTGACAAAAAAAATTTAGAATAATTAGTCGACACAATGAAAACACTTGATGGGTATTTAGAACCCTGCATCCAAATTTAGTGCTTTCCCTTCCTTTTAATCACACATGGAACATGTGCTTAAGAAGCAATCATTGCCCACGTGACCAGGAATCTCAGCTAGTTTTAAACAGTGGGTAGTAGACATTATCAATTTATCTGATCAAAATACAATGAAAATCAGCAACCAAAACACCCTTCAAAAAAAAGAAAAGAAATTCTTTATATTTAGACACTAGAAGGCACCGTCCTTTTTTTTTTTTTTTACATGTTTAAATCACCTTTATCTACTCTTCCCTCTCTCTTTTTTATTAACACATAATGTATTATTTGTTTCAGGGGTATAGGTCTGTGATTCATCAGTCTTACACAATTCACAGCACTCACCACAACACATACCCTCCCCAATGTCCATCACCCAGCCACCCCATCCCTCCCACCCGCCTCCACTCCAGCAACCCTCAGTTTGTTTCCTGAGATTAAGGGTCTCTTACGGTTTATCTCCCCTCTGTTTTCATCTTGTTTCATTTTTCCCTCCCTTCCCCTATGATCCTCTGTCTTGTTTCTCAAATTCCTCATATCAGTGAGATCATATGATAATTGTCTTTCTCTGATTGACTTATTTCGCTTAGCATAATACCCTCTAGTTCCATCCACATCATTGCAAATGGCAAGATTTAAATTTTTTGATGGCTGGGTTGTATTCCATTGTATATCTATATACCACATATTCTTTATCCATTCATCTGTTGATGAGCATCTAGGCTCTTTCCATAGTTTGGCTATTGTGGACATTGTTGCTATAAATATTGGGATGCACGTGCCCCTTCAGATCACTACTTTTGTATCTTTGGGGTAAATACCCAGTAGTGCAATTACTGGGTCAAAAGGTAGCTCTATTTTCAACTTTTTGAGGAACCTCCATACTGTTTTCCAGAGTGGCTGCACCAGCTTGCATTCCCACCAACAGTGTAGGAGGGTTCCCCTTTCTCCGCATCCCCACCAACATCTCTCGTTTCCTGACTTGTTAATTTTAGCCATTCTGACTGGTGTGAGGTGGTATCTCACTGAGGTTTTGATTTGGATGTCCCTGATGCCGAGCGATGTTGAGCACTTTTTCATGTGTCTGTTGGCCATTTGGATGTCTTCTTTGGAAAAATGTCTGTTCATGTCTTCTGCCCATTTCTTGATTGGATTCTTTGTTCTTTGGGTATTGAGTTTGATAAGTTCTTTATAGATTTTGGATACTAGCCCTTTATCTGACATGTCATTTGCAAATATCTTCTCTCATTCTGTCGGTTGTCTTTTGGTTTTGTTGCCTGTTTCCTTTGCTGTGCAAAAGCTTTTTATCTTGATGAAGTCCCAATAGTTCATTTGTGCCCTTGCTTCCCTTGCCTTTGGCGATGTTTCTAGGAAGAAGTTGCTGCAGCTGAGGTCGAAGAGGTTGCTGCCTGTGTTCCCCTCAAGGATTTTGATGGATTCCTGTCTCACATTTAGGTCTTTCATCCATTTTTAGTCTATTTTTGTGTATGGTGTATGGAAATGGTCGTTTCATTCTTCTGCATGTGGCTGTCCAATTTTCCCAACACCATTTGTTGAAGAGACTGTCTTTTTTCCATTGGATATTCCTGCTTTGTCGAAGATTAGTTGACCATAGAGTTGAGGATCCATTTCTGGGCTCTCTATTCTGTTCCATTGATCGATGTGTCTGTTTTTGTGCCAGTACCATACTGTCTTGATGATGACAGCTTTATAATAGAGCTTGAAGTCTGGAATTGTGATGCCACCAGTTTTGCTTTTCTTTTTCAACATTCCTCTGGCTATTCGGGATCTTTTCTTGTTCCATACAAATTTTAGGATTATTTGTTCCATTTCTTTGAAAAAAGTTGATGGTATTTTGATAGGGATTGCTTTAAATGTGTAGATTGCTCTAGGTAGCATTGACATCTTCCAATATTTGTTCTTCTAATCCATGAGCATGGAACATTTTTCCATTTTTTTGTGTCTTCCTGAATTTCTTTCATGAGTATTCTATAGTTTTCTGAGTACAGATTCTTTGTCTCTTTGGTTAGATTTATTCCTAGGTATCTTATGGTTTTGGGTGCAATTGTAAGTGGGATCGACTCCTTAATTTCTCTTTCTTCTCTCTTGTTGTTGGTGTATAGAAATGCAACTGATTTCTGTGCATTGATTTTATATCCTGCCACTTTACTGAATTCTTGTATGAGTTTTAGCAGTTTTGGGGTGGAGTCTTTTGGGTTTTCCACATAAAGTATTATATCATCTAGAAGGCACAGTTCTAAATGACTCATTGTTTAAGAGAAAAGCACCATGACAATCATACAATATTTAGGAGTGAATGACAGAGGAAGAAAGCAAATCTGTGGGGAGGAGCAATGGAACTCCTGGTTTAATTCTCTATGGTGCTTAACTGTTCTTTTTATCAGAGGGTGAGGCAATACGTCTTCTGTCTCTCTATTCTGGGAAATTTCCAGACATGATCTTCAAGTTTCAACTATTACATTTTTTTGTTTGTATTTTACCAATCACAAATTAAATTCCAGAAATCCTTTTGTTGTTGTTGTTCCCTAATTGTTCCATTTAAATAGCAGCTTGTTCTCATTTTATAGCTGCAACATCTTGTTAAATGAATCTGTTAATATAAATTTAAGCGTTGTGGGGGTCATGGTGTTTTACACTGTTTCATTTGCTGAATTACTTGTTTCCCCAGGAGTCTGTTACGTTTGCTTTCCTGGGTTTCTGCTTTCATACTGTTAGTTTTCTTCATATGTGTCTTAGCGATCTCTAAAAGCAGATCTTGAGACAAGGATTGAGTGCAAGTAGTCCATTTGTTAACTGAGCTGATTCCAGTTTTTAGCTATCACAAATAAAGCTGTGACAAACATGTGTATAGAGGATTTTGTGAGAATATAAATTTTCATTCTTAGGGATACATTCCCGAGTGCAATTGCTGAGTTATATAGTAATTGTATGTTTAATTCTATAAAGAACTGTCACATGGTTTTGGAAGTGGCTAAACCATTTTATAGTCCCACCAACAATGCATGAGCAATCCAATTTTTTGCATCCTCACCAGCGTTTGGTGTTGGCACTATTTTTTATTTTAGCCACTCTGATAGATGTGTACTGATAGCAGTGGTGGTTTTAACTTGCATTTCCCTGACAGAAAATGATGTTGAACATCTTTTCATGTGCTTGTTTTCCATCCATACATCCTCTTTAGAGAATTTGTTTTTTGTGTTTGCTGTCCATTTTCTAATTGAACTGTTTGCTTTTTACTCTTAAGTTTTGCTAGTTTTTCTCCCCATATATTCTGCATAGCTCTTCCTGGGTCTTGAGACTTAGCCTCCATAATTGTCTGATCTGATGCCTATAAATAAACATGTAAATGTGTACGTATATAATTTATATGTATATATAATGATCTATATGTGTATATATTTATTATAAAGAATACATTTGATGTATTATCAAGAATCATATGATTATAGTGGCTGAGAAGTTTCAAGATCTGCAGTCAGAGAACCAAGAGAGCTGATGGTGTAACTTCCAGTCTGAAATATACAGAGATATATAGATATCCTCTTGGTTCTGCTTCTCTGAAAAACCCTGGCTAATATACCATCTGAAGCCATCTCACTCAATTTGGAACATTCTAAGTGCTCCAGAGAAACAGGGCACAATAACCCTGTGGTCCTCCTGCCTTTCCCTAGCAGGCCTGGGAACTGAGAATGAGGGGACAAGGATGATATTCCACTTAAGAGGCTACCAGGAAGATCTTTAGGGCTCCCCTACTCCCCAACAGCCCATGAGATCTGTGAGGCTGGGGTCCTGTCTGCATGATGCAGGGTGCTCAGGAATATCTCCCAGAGGAAGCTGGAGGCCTCTAACAAGCAGGATATTTGGAACTCATTGCTCCATTGAGTGAAGGCTGTTTCAGTGACTGCCTCCAAATCACCAGCGATAAGAACACAAGCTTCTGGGGCCCCTGGGGGGCTCAGTCGGTCAAGCGCCTAACTCTTGATTTCAGCTCAGGTCATGATCTCGGTGTCGTGAGAGAGTGCCCTGTTGTCGGGCTCCACGTGGAGCCTGCTTAGGATTCTCTTTCTCCTCTCTCTGCCCCTCTACCTCCCCCATGTGCACCACGTGCTCTCTCTCACATAAATAAATAAATCTTTTTTTTAAAAAAAAGCACATAAGCTTCCTTCCATCATGACTTGATGTAAATACACATCCATAAGTGGAGATACACTTCTGTCTACCTCCTCTTCCCACCTAGGTTGAGTTAAGACAGCCTCTGGCAAACCTCCAGCATCCTGCCTTTTACAGATTACTTCCTATATTATTTGTTTAGAAACTGTTTTCTCAAATAACTCAAATCCTTTTGCCCCATAATAGTCTATAGCACCATTTAGACTAAGTTTTGAAACAGAGAGTTAAAGTGGTCTCATAGCAACATTACAAAATTATCTCTCAGACTGTCTGATAATTGTCATTTTGGTCCAAGGGAAACCAGGGACATTGCCCAGAGACATGGAGGGTAGGGTAGCAAGAAGAGAATCTTCAAGGCCTAATTCCTGGCTCACAGTTCTGAATTTGAAACACCTGACCTGGCTACATTATTTCGGACAAGCTTAGTTCACACTTTCTCGAATGGCTTTTGCATCCCTTGGTTTAAAAAAAAAAACTAACATTCTTCAGAAGGAGCCCTTGAAACACAAAGCTTCTCAATTCTCCCTTGGTGGGCAGTTATTTTCCTATTCAGTTTGTGCTATGTGAGGAAAAATCATCACAATTCCAGAAATTACCATTTTTAAGTGCCAGTACCATGCAGGGTATTAACTGAGGCCCTCTGGACAATGGTAACACCTGGATGCTGGTGGGCGAGGCAAGGACAGCAGTTCTCATAGTCCTGCTCTCAGGCCCCACTCTGCTGGAAAGAGCATGTCCAAGGAGCTTGGCACTAGGAGGCTATGGGGAATGTGTTCCCAACCTCCCTCAATTTTTTATGTTAAAACCATTAGGTACACAAGACTCTGCGTGCTCTCAAAACACTTAGGGAAACCTAAGTATAAATTAGTGTCTTTCCTTTTACTTCACAGATGATACAACAAACTTTTAAAAGCTAATTTTCTTACTATTAAGAAAATAGACTTACACGGAACACAGAGTCATTGACTCCAGTGACCTTGGGGTCTAGAGAGATGCTATAATGATACGGCCAGGTGTCAGATAGTGGGTCAGTCCTTAGATGTGTGACCAATAAGCTCAGGTCAGTTGTCACCTATGACCAGTACCTTGAGATTTGAACATCTTGAGTTTAAAGTAGCTTGCACCACCATCATGATTACCAACCACCCCAGTTTCTAGAATCCCTGCCATTTGCATTATGTCTGAACATTCTCTTCCAAAGCTTTTCCTTGAGGAGGGAAAAGGGGAAACAAAAGGTAGAAGTAGATGGTGTGTTGAAAGGGGTAAGAAAGGTGCATTTTCACAGAGACCAACTGGCAGCCCACACTTTGGCTCTAATGGAGGGATTTTAGGCACGGGTAGTAGATGCTGTGGGAAGTAGATGACTTCTGCATAGAGGGGAGAGTGGAGGGGAGCATATTTAGCTGCTCCCTAAATTCTCTGAATGATCGCCAGTTGCCCACTCTGCTTACGCTAGCTCCAAAGTGTGGTTGGGAGGAAAGAGGTTTTACAGTTTTTCTCAAACATAAGCATGCACAAAAATCAGTAGGAGGGCTTGTGAAAACATAGAGTCCTGGTCTTCACCTGCAAGAGTCTGTGATTCAGCAGGACTGGGGAGGGATCTATGATTTGAAGTTCTACCAGGTTCACTGATGATGCTGGTTCATGGACTGCCCTCTGAGGAGCCCCGGAATAGGGGACGTGGGCCATTGCTTACCACTAAATAACTGAGGGCCATCTCTTTAGCGGACTTATCATGTTCTCCCTCTTTCCTCCTTCTTCTGCCCTCCCCTGGCTAGAATCTCATATATTTGACTCTAGGCAATTGGAGAAGAGAGAGGAAGGGAGGGTAGGAGGAGGGGGGACAGGAAGGCAGGGAGGGAGAAGACACCACCACACTCCATTCTGGAATGCTGCAACTCATTAGCAGCTTTCACTTCAGGGAGGAGATGGCCAGCTGAGGCCTCTCTACAAAACAACTGAGGTCAGGGGTCATTTCTTTATGGGAAGCTTGTTACTACCAGTGACTTCCTCCAGAAAGATTAGGTTCTTCATGTTCAAAAATATTTTAAGCCCTCTTTTTTAAAAAATCAGAACTGTTGGCAAGACAGAGAAAAGGCAGGGTGTTGTCTTGTTTTTAAGAAGTTACCATGTTTTCATATTGACTAGAAAGCTGGAAAAGAGGAAACATCCTTCTAGGAAAGTCCTGCAAACAACCAAATAACAAACTGTAGTGTCCCAGGCCTGGGCTGTGAGGAGACTCAGGTCCTGCCCCAGAGAATGGGTGTCAGTAAGGAGAGAGAATGACCGCCCAATGAAGAGTGAGTGACTGCAAGATGCACAGGGCCTGAGTCAGCCATAAGGAGGTGCAGCGGAGTTGGGACGTGTTGTCCAGAGACACTTGCTCCCTCAGCTGCCAAGAGTGTTGGCTCTCTCTCCTCCCTGGGATGGGGCTACCTCCCCAAAGGTTACATCCCTTCTTGGGGGCAGCCATTTCTATGGACTGACCAATGCGGGGCTTCAAAGACTGGATCCCTGTGGTAGTAAATTTTATGTGTCGAATTGGCTGGGCCATGATGCCCAGATATTGGGTCAAACATTAATCTGAATGTTTCTGTGAAGGTGGGGGTTTTGGGGGGGGGGCGGAAGGGGGATGAGATTAACATTTAAATTGGTGGACTCCCAATTTGAGTAAAGCACATTGCCCTCCATAATGTGGGTGGGCCTCATCTAATCAGTTGAAAGCTTACTAGAACAATGACTGACTTTCCCCAAGCAAGAAGGAATTCTGCCAGCAGATTACCTTTAGACTCGAACTGCAACAATTTCCTGAGCCTCCAACCTGCTGGCCTACCCCATCAGATTTTGGACATGCCAGTTTCCATAATGGGGCAAGCCAATTCCTTAAAATCAATCTCCTTCCCTCTCATATGTATATATATTTATATTTATATTTATACTTATACTTGTACTTTTTATATTTATATTTATATTTATATTTATATTTATATTTATATTTATATTTATCTCCAGCCTGAGGGACATATTCCATGCCCTATTCTGGGATTCTGAAATTAGAGTGATGCCCAAGGGGCCACACCCCTGGTAGGAGTCACTTCATGCTAAAGCTACATTCCTTCTTCCTACTGGCAAAGAAAGCTCCAGGTGATCTTTCCACCTCCTCACAGTGCATCTCAGAGATCGCAGAGACCCTTTGTCTCTCACAACCCACATCAACCCCAGCAAGGATCCCTGATTGGCTGGGTTATATGAACAGTGTTCTGATTGGCCAGCTTCAGTATGTGTTCCCACCCCTTGGCTGGCAAGGCTCTCCAGAAGCATCTGGCATGGAGGAGGGGCAGTTTCCCAAAGAGAGGACCTGGAGACAGAATAAGAATATATAAGCCTTTGTGACCAAAGAAACTGGCCTGTTTTGGAGCAACGGAGCAATTATTTTCTGACTAATTAGCTCTAGAGTGTGGGATATGGAAGGCTACGCTGGCCCGTCTCCCACAGTTGTTCTTTCTCTAGTTTTCTGGCAACAGGTCTGAGGCTGGCCGAGTGAGAGAGCTAAGGACTTTTTGGGCAAGGTCCCAAGGTCTAGATTTGGAGAAAAGAGTGGGAAGGTCCTACTTTGGCTTCAAATCTCATCCAGCTTCTCCAATCTGTCTGATACCAGAGAGTTCTGAATTTGGTGGACTATCCGGTATTTCCCAGCCATTGATGACGTCTTGGTTTTCATGTGTCTCATGACCCTCTATCATCAGAACCCAGAATGGAGAGGGGGTGATTCTTGGGCCCACACCCCCAAATGTTATTAGCTGTTATCATCTGTCTTTACCACTTCCCTCAGAACAGGGCCATCTGACTTAGCTACCACTCTACCCCCAGCATCTAGAACAGAGGAGGTGCTCAATATATACACGTTACCTAATGAATAAGTTTGGCCAGAAATGCATCCTTCGATTTTGTTTCCCTTCTTAATGGTGACACGTTGACAAACATTGGAAGCAAAGCATTTAGCCCACTGGAAATAAAAGGCATACCTTGCTGCTGCCAGAAATTCTTTGCAAAGTTTCCCTTGCCAGAGAGCCCTGTGTGGGAGTTTTCTGCAAAGCAATAAATAATAACTTACATCCACCCTCCACAGGCACATTTCATTTTATTGGCTAAATATAAACGGGTAACTGCAGGCCTCTTCAGGGAGGCCCACGCTGTATGTCTCCACCTTCCCTAGATGGGGCTGTGTCCCTAGGCCACCTGCCTCCTCCCTCCCCAGAAACAGCCCCCATGGGACCAACCCCCCAGACTCCTGGGGCCGAAGGAGGACTGGTATTGTCAACTGCCAACATGCTGTCCCTTTATCTCATCCTGTAGATAACATCATTCCTTAACACAGAAGAAGGGCTTCATCTCACAAGATCCTTCAGGGATGACTCAAATTCCAAGTCCCCAGAAATGAGGCAGAGCCAAAAATGAGCATTTCCCATAGAGACAGCACTGCTCCTCAGTGAAGGGAAAATTCCTCTGGCTTTGGTGGCCACTCTTCTATCACGTCCCGAAAAGCACCTCTTTCATCTCTTTAGCTTCAGCTTTCCAGATTTATTCTAGGGGATGTTCCCCGTCACCACCCCTTTCCTCCTGTGGAATAGCTCCTGGGTGCCCGTAGGCTCATGACCTTGGCACATGATCCTTGGAATTGGTGGAACGTGTGATTCCCCCACCAGACTTTGAGAACATCGTGAATAGAAACCATGTCATGTTTATCTTTAAATCCCCGGAGCCTAATACATAGCAGACCCTCCATAAACATGCTCTAAATGAATGGCAGATGCATACATGCGTGCGTGCCTAAATGAATGAATACTCTGCCTAATGTTCTTTATATCCATTATATTGTGGACTCATCATATCAAGTCCACAAATAGGAATGCTTATCCGTGTCCTGTCCCCATGATTTAGAAGGAAGAATTGAGATCAAAGATAATTAAACTACTTGTGTAAGTTCACCTAGTGAGTGAATGGCAGAATCAGGATTTGAACCCTGGGGAGTCTGGTTTCAAAACCGATCCCTCTTCCCATCCCTCAAGACATCTTCTAGCCAATTGAAAGTTTTATGGCCCCAAATCCTACCCAGAGTATTGTCTTTCTACAGGCTCCCCTCAATATCTGCGGGCAAGACTTGAAAGAAGGGAGAAGTGAAGACGATGGGGAGGGGTAACGGATGGGTGAGAAGCGGACTAAGTCCTCTCAGCTCTTGTCAGCCTGCTTTAAAATGCAAATCTTGAATGAAGCTGAAGAGAGGTGATTATTGAACCACATGCAGCCACTATTACCAGTTCTTTTATTCCCTTCAGTAATCAGGAGAGAGGCAAGTCTTCTAGAGAAGTGAAAACACTGATGGAGGAATGTGGGAATGAAACAGATGCCAAACACTCTCTTTGATCCAAAAGGCACATGCTATAAGAGAAAGAGGATGGAGTAAGAAGCAAAGATGTCTCCATTTTAAAACCACTTAGCTTGGACCCTGCTCACTCTTTAGTCTACACCACCGCCACCTCCATTTAAAAAAAAAAAAGTTTTTAATTGACATACGAGACTTTTTTAAAGTATATTTTACTCTACTTGACAGATTAGCTAATCTTTTCAACATAAAATTAATCGTTTGGGGGTTTCTTTGCATTCTTTGCAAATTAAAATCTCAAGAGCATGAGCCAAAATTTGGAAGATTCACAAAACTAGTGTAGACAGAACAGGTTTAACACTCTACTTCCACTTCTCCCTCCTATACGCACGGTACACATCTCTAACCGATCACAGCACTGAACTCACATGAGGCCCCAGAACAATGCTTCACACGTTGCTGTAGGAGGACTCTAATAATCTGCTAGAACATCACACGGACAATCATCCTGCCATTCCTGGCAGTGAGACACATGTCGACTTAGGAACTAGGGTGCCCGTATTCTAGCTGCAACTTTCATCTAATGGTTATAGGACTAGAAACGCGTAATTGACCCTATTGGCATCATTTTTTTCAAACATAAAATAGAGTTTGTAAAAGCTGTACCAAAATTGGTTCAGGGAAATAGATGGCCCCAAACTGCAAGAATGACAGAAGTTTATATTCAATGTGGGAATGAGTCTATCACACACATCCTGGAAAATGAGCCTGAGGTCACTTGATTAAAAATATTGACTAGAAAGTTGATGGTAGCGAATCTGTGAAGGAAAGAAGATTGTAAGCAACATCAAATAAAAACACAGGCAGAGAATAAACTCCAGGGAAAGGGAAGTGTTAGAGAGCTCCGAGCGAAAAATTAATCGGCCCAAAGAATGAGCTGGGGTTCTCAAGTGTTTGCCAGTGTGATTATTTGGGGAAGAGGGTGTTTTAGCTTCCTAGGGCTTCCGTTACGTACAACAAATTAGATGACTTAAGCCACAGAAATTTTTTTTGCCTCACGGATCTGGAGGCTAGAAGTTCAAGATCAAAGTATCAGCAAGGTTGGTTCCTTCTGAGATCTGTGAGGTAGAATCTATTCCATGCCTCTGCCCCAGTTTCTGGTAGTTGACTGGCAATCTTGTCCATTGACTTGCAGAAATATCACCCTGATCTCTGCCTATGTTCTCCCTGTGTGCAAGTGTGTGTCCAAACTTCCCCTTTTTATAAGGACACTAGTCCTATTGGATTAGGGCCCACCCTAACGACCTTGTTGTAACTAATTACATCTGCAATGACCCTATTTCCAAGTAAGGTCACATCCTGAGGTACTGGAGGTTTGAGCTCCAACATATTAATTCTGGATGGACACAATTCAACCCGTAACAGGGAAATGTCATCAGGGCCACTCAGTAACTCCCACCCCACTCCACCCCACCCCCCCGCCCCCGGTCTGTGGAAAGTAGCAACAGCCAGGCACCTATTCCTGTACCAGATCAGGACACAGGACAGCCAGCAGCCAGAGGAAGCACAGAGTCACAGGTGGTTACTTACCCCTCAGACAGAGGGGGGAACCCCCCGCCCACAAAACAATCTTTTAGCAGAACCCACCCAGGAGTGAGTCCTGTCTTCCCTTTTACACAATCACCAGTGGAAGCCTATTAATCACAGGAAGAATTTTAGAAAATAAAAACCAGCCATCTAATTATAACAGTAATAAGGGACGGAGACAAGCAGGGTTTATTCCAAGCATGCAATGATGTTTCAACAATTTGACATTTACTAACATAATTACATAACATCCAAGGGTGGGAGACAGAGTCTATAAACATCTCAATAGATGCATGTAATCAATTGTGTTCCTCTTCCCAGTTTTCTATCCTTTCCTGTATCCACACTTTCTGCCATGTGACTTTGAGTTCCTTCCTCCAGAGGCAGAGCATACCTCCCCCACCTTCACACTGTTGTTGGGCTTTGCCATGTGACTTGGTTTCACCAATGAGAATGGGGTGGAAGTGGGTGTGTCTCAAGCCTAGCTCTTTTGTGGTATCCTTTGTTTCTGCTCATCTCCTCTACTTCTGCCATCATCATAGAACCTTCCCTGGTGGATCACTAGTCCAAGAAGGATAAGAGATGTTTGTAACAGCCAAATCCTAGTCAACCCACAAATGTGTAAGCACTAATTATTGTACTAATCTACTGCGTATGGGGTGATAGTTACATAATTGTTATTGTGGCAATCGTGGACTGATACAATGCAGAAAGACCGTTAGTAAAATTCAACACTGGTCTCTGATCTAAAACAAACCCCCACACACATAATCACACAACTGTTTGCAAACTGCATTCAGCTAATAGTAGGAAAAAAGTTTCTTTTTTTTTTTTTTTTAAGACTTTATTTGCGAGAGAGACAATGAGAGACAGAGAGCACGAGAGGGGGGAGGGTCAGAGGGAGAAGCGGACTCCCCGCCGAGCAGGGAGCCCGATGCGGGACTCGATCCCGGGACTCCAGGATCATGACCTGAGCCGAAGGCAGTCGCTTAACCAACTGAGCCACCCAGGCGCCCAGGAAAAAAGTTTCTTTAAGAAAATTTTTAAAAATTTTTTCTGCAGGAAACTTGAAACAAGCTGAATGGTAAAACATTAGAAATAGTCACATGAAAGTCAGGAACAATACAGAGATGCTAGCCTTCAAGGATGTTTTGCAATAATAGGTCCTAGACAAAGAATAAAACAAGAAGAAAAAATTAGACGTATAACTATTGGAAGAAAAATGAGAAATATGTCCTTATTTACAATAATACAGCTGTTCATCTAACAAATATAAATCCACCAAAACCTTTTAGAAATAACACCAGAGTTCAGTAAATAATCAGACACAAGATCAGTAGATGACATTCAAAAGTTTTCTTCTATACGAACAAAAACCAAATAGAAAATTAGAAAGAATAATGGTAAAAAAAAAATCTCATGTATGACAATAACCAAAAAGAAAAAAAAAAAAAGCAGTGGTTACTTTTTTCCACAGGGTTCATAGATGTGTAAAGACTCAGTATTGATGGCAATGCCTTCCCAGATTGATCACTACATTGGGTTTACTCCCAACCATGGCCCCAGTATATTTCCTTTTTAGAGGACCTGACAAGCCGATTCCAAAACAATTAAAAACAACTTGTATGCAAAATGCCAAAGTAATGAATATACTGAGGAGAGGGGGAAAGGAATCATAGATATTCCAAAACATATTTAAGAAAAAAATTTTTTAAAGATTTATTTTATTTATTTTAGAGAGAGATAGAGAGAGAACACAAGCAGGAGGGGCAGAGGGAGAGGGAGAGAGAATCTCAAGCCGACTCCATGCTGAGCACGGGGCCTGATGCAGGACTCGATCTCACAACCTGAGCTGAAACCAAGAGTTGGATGCTTAACTGACTACAATACCCAGGTGCCCCTAAGATAATTTTTAATTATATTGCTACAATAAAAAAAAATGAAGGCAAAATTAAAATATTCAGGTAAAAATAAGCTTAGAGCATGTACTACGTACAGATCTTTCTTAAAGGAAGTTCTCAAGGACATGCTTCCAGTAGAAAGACCATGATCCCTGGAGGAAGGTCTGAGATGCAAGAAGGAATGGAGCACAAGTAAAGCAAGAAAAATATGTGAGCAAATCTAAGCAGAAACTGATTCAGAAAACAATAATCATATTAATGCCTGAGTTGTGTGCCAAAGTACTAAATACAGAACTAAAATTCTGGATATAAATTACAAGTAAGTAGAGAGGTAGGTGTCAAAATTAAAGTGCTCAAAGATTACCATAGGGCCCAGAAGGAGGGTAAAATTCTTGATTGGGAAGTCATTGAGTTAAATGTGCATGTTAAAATTTCAGTAACAAAGGTAAAATAATGGAATAAAGCATATAACTTCAAAACCAAGATGCAAAAATTTCAATAAGGAGAAGTAAAAACCTCTCCCAACCCAAAAGTTGACAAGAAAGAGAAAAAACAAAAAACAAACAAAAAAACAAAAACAAAAACAGAAAAAGTGGAATAAATAAAATGTCCAAAATAAAATGGTCGAAAAACGCAGTTATACCAAGAATAACAATAAAAGAATATAAAGTAAAAATCTCTTATTAAAAAACAAAGCTGGATTCTTTTCCACTCCAACTACATTTTATTTACACTCAATGTATGAGGCACAGAAAGACTGGAAGGAAAGGGATAGAAGTAGATACCAGGCAAACAGCAACTAAAGAAAGTTAGTGTTGCTTTATTAATACCAAACACAATAGAGTTCAACACAGATAATCTTCCGGGAAATATACAGCCTTAGGGTGTATTAATGCAAGAAGAGAAAAATATTCTAAATTTGTATGCCTCTACACCAAAGCTTCAAAATGGGCGTGCTTGTGGTGCATTTTTATGCCATTAACCAAAAGAGCAACCTTAATAACACAACTCAGTGGGACTTTTCCTCCTTAACACCCCCCTCCCCCACCCTTCTCCCCAAGTCCTGCTTGCGAGGAACATCTCCAAAATAAGCCACCTGCACCAGGGTATGCAGGTTCTGCTTCAGGGAAGCAGGGCAGGCAGAATCAGCATGGGTGAGTGTTTCAGGAAATGTTCCTGAGGAGGTAGGACACAGCCCAGAGAAGTTTGGACGGGGTCTGGGAAGGGGAACGAAGAGGATCAGAGCAGGCACCAGAGCCTCAGCCCTGGGAACAGGCCTCAGGCAGCTGGGGAAACAGAGTTGGAGGATGTTTGGGGAAAAGGCAGGGGTGGGGGCTGCCCAGAAAAGGAGAAGGGCCACAGAGACTGCCCTTGGCATTCTCCCCTCCTGTCAACTCTGGTCTCCCTGAGGCCCTGGCAGAAATTGCACCCTGCTCTCTCTCTCTGGCTCCCACCCCCAACCTCACATTCCAGCAAAAGCTCAGTCTGGTGCAGAAATGCAACCCTCACTTTTGGGCCCAGGTATCGCAAAATCAGAGACCTCTTCCAAAAACCTGCCATTGTGTTTCAATTTGTTGACAAAGATCACTGGAGTCCCTGAGCGGCCAACACACACGAACAGCAAGCTGTCCCAGGCGGAAGCCCCAGCCCCCAGTCTCTGTGGTTCTCAAGCAGCCTCCGAGTGAGGAAGGTCTTGGGGCCCAGGGGCGTGGGTTCCGGGCCCAGCTGCAGATGACCTCCTGGTTTGGCGACCTCGGGATTGTCACTGACCCCCTCTTGGCCACGATTTCCCAGCTGTGTATTGGGACTAGGAGGACTCAGTCCTCTCCCTATCCCACAGGGTTTGCTTGTGTGAAGGCACGCGAGGCTGGCGTTTGAAGTGAAAGCAAAATGCTCTGTCGGGAACCTCAATTTGTATCCTGAGGTTCCTTTTTCCCTTCAAAAACCATTGATAGATGCTCACTTGATGTCTCATTGTATGCTCGGCATGGTGGGAAATTCCAAATGCCACGGCCACCCAGCCAAGAGCCTATAGATGCCCCTCTTGTCACCTTAACAATTAGCTGGATGCTTGCCCCACGTCTGTCCTTCCATCCTTTCCTCAAGCTCTCATGTGAAACCTTGACTCCACCGTGCCCTTCCCCCAGGATGTGACTTACCTTCCTTCCTGTCAGGGTCTCCAGTTGTACTGCCTCTTCCCTCTCCTTCCCTCCATGCCCTCCTGTTTTTCTTATTCTAAAGAAATGTCTGTCTTTACTGTTTCTTTGTCACATCTGTCCGCAGCATTGTCAACCAAGCTATACTCTCAGCCCTCAGCTCAGTCCAGACTGGGAGACTGCAAGCTCGTTCTGCCAAGGGTCAAAGAGTAAATATTTTAGGCTTTGCAAGCTATGTGGTCTCTGTCACAACTACCCAACTCTGGCATTGTCACGCACAGGCGGCCATGGACGATAACATCAACATGGAGGCATGTCTGTGTCCCAATAAAACTTTGTTTATAAAGACAGGTTGGACTTGGCCCCCAGGCTGTAGTTTGTGGACTGCTGATCTTCTTAGCTGTTAATGTTCACATGAATCACTTGGGCATCTTGTTAAAATGCAGCCTCGGATTCAGGAGGTGGAGGGGGGGGGGGCTGCGTTTCTTGCGAGCTCCCAGGTGAGGCTGATGAAGTTGGTCTCAGGAGCAAGGCTCTTGATGACTTCTGTGACAGGTACAGCTGACCAGCTGCCATCCCAAGCCCCTTCTCCCTTGTTGCCTTCCAAGAGAGGGGCTGGAAAAGCCAAATAAGCATTTTCATCTTCCCTTGCGGCCGGGGTGTCCATGTGGACCAGCTCTGACCAACATGAGGAGAGCAAAAATGTGGAGGTCTTCCAAGAGGCTCATGAATCACACCCTTCTCCCTGTCCTGAGTTCTCAATAACTTGAGAATTAGGACAAAGGAGTGGCATGTGAAGGCTTGAACTATCACCCTTATTACTTAGAAAGGCTGTTATTGTGGAAAGCACAGTTTACTGTAAAATGGGCCTGATATCTGAATTGCAGAAAAAAGCAGACTTACCTAGCCCGCATGAACTGGGACCGACCTCCCCATCTGGGTGGAAGGATGGGGGTAAGACTTATGGCCCAAAGGAACAGAAGAGAACTGGTACCTGCAGACAGGCTCCCTCCCTAGCAGAACACTGGAGTTTACTCTTCCCAAATTTAGCCACCAGCCACATTCCACTTCCCCTGGGATAGGGTAAATAAAGGGCAGAGGGAAGCTGGAAGCCGATCACAAGGAATGAAACCATTTCAAGTGAAACAACCCCACCACTCCCTCTCCAGTGATTGCGACCCTTTTGTTCTGTTAAGATATTGGGCTTAACTATTAAATGTTTAGTCAGGAGGAGGTGTGTAGTCTAATAGGGAAACCCCACACCCACCTTCGCAAGACTGTACCAACCTCTTTTCGCATGAGACTATAACAACCACTTCTCTGCCTTGGTATTTTCTTGTGAACACCAGTGGGGAATTTCCATTTTCCCCCACAAGGGTCTGAAATGTGTCAGCAGACTACATTAATTAAACTCTAAGTTTATTCTGGACACAGGGCCCCAAATTCATCCTGTATTCTATTTATTGCCCTAATTGTATCCAGTCATGTTGTCCACATAACTAATCAGAGTTCGTGAATTCATTCATCCAATAAATATTTAATGAGCACTTTGTTCTAGGCTGTGTTCTAAGTGCTAAAGATGCAACAGTGAACAAAGAGGAACATGCCTGTCCTCATGCAGCTCAGGTTCCGGCAAGGGGTATAGACAAGAAATAATCAGCATGTAAATAAGTTTTATTACATGTTTGATGGTGGAAAGCATCATGGAAAAAAGAAAAAGCAGAGCAGGGAAGGGGGACCAGGAAAGCTGGGAATGCTATAGTATGAAAGATAGGGTATATACTGGAATTAAAATTAAATTAAATTTAAAAAATTTTTAAAGGTAGCCAACATGGGTCTCCTCAGGAGGATTACATTGAGCAATTACTTGGCGTGAGGAATTAACAATGTAGATAATTAGAGAAATACATCCTGTACAGAGGGACAGTCGTTGCAAAGGCCCTGGGGTACAAGTAGGTTTGGCCTGTTCAGCGAGGAGCAGAGTGGCTGGGGTGGAGTGACCAGAAGAAAGAGGAGATGAGAGAGATAACACAGGGTCACATCATTGGGAAATGACCCCACAGAGGAGGCTCTTGTAGGATGAGAGAAGATGATGGCTTGGACCAGGATGATAGCAGTCAAGGAGGGGAGAAGAGGTTGAATCCTGGATAAATTTTCAAGGTAGAACCAGTAGGATTTCTTGGCAGGCTGCGTATGTGAAAGAAGAAGCAAGAACTCCATGGTCATTCTTGCACTGAGATTAGATGATAATATTAAGATACATCAGAAATAGCAGAGTGAGGAGCCTGGCCGACTCTCTTCACAGAAAAACAATGATTTGAGTGGCAAAAAATATTTAAAAAAATATTTCCAGTCTTTAGAATCATCTTAAAGGCATAAAGCAAGTGGAGAAACATTCATTGAAGAAGATCTATGAAATCTCAGGAAGGACAGCAAGAGTCTGTGGTATTTGAGCCATGACCTGCTCCCTCTTCCTCCCCCAGTTCTGTGTGATGGAAACTCTCCCACAGGTGAGTATGGCCAAGCAGACAGGGTCTCCCTTTTCCCTCAGTTCCCAGCCTCAGGCTACAGTTTCACTCTGAGAAGGGCAAGGCTCCCGTATTCCTCCAGCCCCCTGTTGCAGAACCTCTAATCTGGGTGGGTGTAGATGAAGGAGCTGAGGCCCCCTTTCCCCCCACCCGGTCTGTTTGTGTGGTGGAAGCTCTGTTCCAGGTAGGGCAGGCTGAACATCGGGAGGCCCCAACCGTCCCTGCCCCAGCTAGTTCACCGGGAGGTTCCATGCACACAATCTAACTGGCTAAGGAAGCCTGAGCCCAACCTTTGACCACTGAGTAGCTTCTGTGGATTCAAGGATGACCCCTAGGTAGCCAGAAGAACAAATCTGAGCAGGGACATCCGAGGCTGCCCAATGCCAGGGAAATAGACTTCACAGAATTAGTTCAGCCAAGTCACTAAACAAATAAACAAACATCAAGCAAACAAGAGTAATAACCACAGAGGAGCAGTTGGGGGGGGGGGGGTAGTCAGTAGCCAGAGTTGCTACAATGTATTACCTAAAATGTACTGAAGCAAGTGACACTAAATCGTAATTCAAATCCATACTGAAAAATAAAAAGTACCAGTAAAGATAATTGTGGAGAAAAACTATAAAAGATGGCATAATGACATATTTCTTCTCCTGTCTTTAGCGGATATAAAGAGTGATTGTATAAAACAATATGTATACAATTATGTTATCGGACCTGTGAAGTATAGAATGTAATGTATTTGAGGGGCGCCTGGGTGGCTCAGTCTGTTAAGCATCTGCCTTCAGCTCAGGTCATGATCCCGGGGTCCTGGGATGGAGCCCCACATCAGGCTCCCTGCTCAGCGGGGAGCATGCTTCCCCCTCCCCCTCCTCTCCCTCTGCCCCACCCCACTCCTGCATTCTCTCTTTCTCTCTCTCTCAAATAAACAAAAAATCTTAAAAAAAAAAAACAGAAATGTAATGTATTTGACAGTAACAGCAAAAAGAAGGCAGATGGGAGCAAAGACACACTGAAGTAAAGAAATTAATCAAACCAGATGGTAACTGGCATCCATAGGAATGAATGAAGAAAACTGGAAATGGAAAATAAGATTAATTTAATAAACTTAGCTTCTATAAAAGACATGCAGTTATGTAAATTAATAATTATAGCAATGTGTTTTGGGTTTGTAACATATATAGGTGTAATATTTGTAGCAATAATAGAATAAAAGGGGGAAGGGTATGGAGTTATACAGGAGAAAAGTTTTGGAATTCATTGGAATTATGCTGGTAAAATCTGAAGTAAAGCTGATAAGGAAGCTGTATATTGTAAGCCTTAGAGTCATCACTGTGATAATAACTTTAAAAATAGAACATGGGGCGCCTGGGTGACTCAGTCAGTTAAGCATATGACTCTTGATTTTGGCTCAGGTCATGATCAGGTCATGAGATTGAGCCCTGTGATGGTCAAGCTCCACGCTGGGCATAGAGAATGCTTGAGATTCTCTCTCTCCCTCTCCTTCTGTCCCTCCCTGCCCCCCCACCCCATTCCCCCACTTGCATACTCCCTTTCTGAAAGAAAGAAAGAAAGAAAGAAAGAAAGAAAGAAAGAAAGAAAGAA
>NC_058412.1:108087294-108171322 GCF_002201575.2 Neomonachus schauinslandi
GAAAGAAAGAAAGAAAGAAAGAAAGAAAGAAAGAAAGAAAGAAAGAAAGAAAATAGAGTTAAACAGTCATTAAAAGAATTAAAATACTTTTCTAGAAAATATCCACTTAATACAGAAGAAGACAGTAAAGGAGGAACAGAGGGGGACAAAAGAGAATGAGGCATAGAAAACAAAAGCTAAGTTGCAGTTGTAAATATAAGCTTGTCAATAAGAGCACCAAATATAAGTGAATTAAACTATCCAGTCAAAAGGAAGAGATTGTGGAAAAAAGCCAGATCCAACTATGTACTGGCTCCAAGAGACACACTTTATTTTTTTAACTGCCTTTGTTTACATTTTATACACATAACAAAATGTTATCATTTTAATGACTTTGAGGTGTACAATTCAGTGGCATTAAATATATTTATATTATTGGGCAGTCATCCATCTCCAAAATATTCTCATCATTTCAAACACAAACTCTAAACCTATTAAATAATAACTCTCCATTCCTCCCTCTCCCCAACCCCTGGCAACCACCGCTCTACTTTCTGTCTCTGTGGATTTGACTCCTCTAGGTCCCTCATATAAGGGAAATCATACAGTATTTGTCCTTTGGTCTGGCTTATTTCACTAAGCATAATATTTTCAAGGTTCATCCATGTTGTAGCAAATATCAGCATTGCACTCCATTTTACAGCTAAATAATATTCCATTCCTTGGGGGGAGAGTGGTACTTAGCTGTTGATTTACTTATCCCACTTTATTGAGGTACAATGGACAAATAAAATGGTATATATCTAAAATGCACAACATGACAATTTGAATTATGTATACTTTATGAAATTATTACCATAATCTTGTTAATTAACACATCCATTACCAACTAAAACATTCTTATGCTTTGTTTTTGTTTTTGTTTTGTGTATATGTTGGTGAGAATCCTTAAGGTCTTCTCTCAGCAAATTTCAAGCACACAACACAGTGTTATTAACCATAGTCATCATGTTGCACATTAGATCTCCAGAGCTTATTCCTCTTATAACAGAAAGCTTATTCCTTTTAGCCAGCATCTCCCCATCTCCCCCATCCCCTAGCCCCTGGTAACCACCTTTCTACTTTCTGTTTCTGATTTCAACCTTTTTTTTTTTTTTTGAGATTTTACGTATAAATGAAACCATACAGTATTTGTCTTTGTCAGGGTACTTTCACCATGGGGAAAGAATAGGCCTTTTAACAAATGGTACTGAGATCATTAGAATCCACATGGAGAAAAATGTATTACACAAAAATTAACTTGAATCTAAGCGGTCGTAGCCCTACATGTAAGAGCTGAAGTTGTAAAAATCTTAGAAGAAATCATAGTTGTAAACCTCATGATCTCAGGTTATGATTTTGTAGATATGATGCCAAAAACACAAATAATGACAAAAAAAAAATACCTAAATTGGACTACATCAATTTTGTGCTGTAAATAGATACTGCTGCCAAATAAGTGAAAAGATAACCCATAGGATGGGGAAAAATATTAGCAAATCATATATCTCAAAAGAAATATATCGAGAATATATAAGAAAACAACTCAATACCAAAAAGACAACCCAATTTAAAAATGGGTGGAGGGGGCGCCTGGGTGGCTCAGATGGTTAAGCATCTGCCTTCGGCTCAGGTCATGATCCCGGGGTACTGGGATCAAGTCCCTCATAGGGCTCCTTGCGCAGCAGGGAGTCTACTTCTCCCTCTCCCTCTGCCTCTCCCCCTGCTTGCTCTCTGTCTCTCTCGCAAATGAATAAATAAAATCTTTAAAAAAAATTAAAATAAAAAATAAAATTAAAATAAAAATGGGTGGAGGATTTGAAGATCTATGTCTCCAAAGAAGATATACAAAAGGCCAATAAGCACTTGAAAAGATGTTCATTAGTCCTTAGAGAAATGCAAATCAAAACTACAGTGAGACACCACTTCATACCCACCAAGGTAGCTACAATCAAAAAGACAGGCAATAACAAGTGTTCGCAAAGATGTGGAGAATTTGGAACCCTTGTGCCTCATTGATGGGAATTTTAAATGGGTCAGTCAATTTGGAAACAGTTTGTCCCTCAAAATGTTGAACAGAGAGTTACCATATCCCCCAGTAATTCCACTCCAGGTTTATAATCAAGAGAAATGAAAACATACATCCACACAAAAACTTGTACGTGAATGTTCACAGCAGCATTATTCGGAATAGTCAAAAAGTGGAAACAACCCAGGGCGCCTGGGTGGCTCAGTCATTAAGCGTCTGCCTTCCGCTCAGGTCATGATCCCAGGGTCCTGGGATCGAGCCCCGCATCAGGCTCCCTTCTCGGCGGGAAGCCTGCTTTTCCCTCTCCCACTCCCCCTGCTTGTGTTCCCTCTCTCGCTGTGTCTCTCTCTCTGACAAATAAATAAATAAAATCTTTTAAAAAAAGATTAAAAAAAAGTGGAAACAACCCAACAACCAATGAATAGGAAAACAAAATATAGTATATCCAAACAATGGAATGTTATTCAGCAATTAAAAGAAATTAAATATGATATATATTACAAAAATGGATGAACTTTGAAAACACGCTAAGTGAAAGAAGCCAGTCACAAAATACCACCTATTACATGATTCTATTTATTTAAAATGCCCAGAATAGGAAAATCTATAGAACCAGAAGATAAATTAGTGGTTGCCTTGGGCTGGGAGGAGGGTGTGGGGAATTGGGGAGTGACTGCTAACGGGCATGGAGTGTCTTTCCGAGGTGATGAATACGATCTAAACTGACATTGTATTCGTGGTTACACAACCCTGTGAATAAACTAAAATTCACTGAACTGTACACTTTAAGTGGGTGATATCTGTAGTACATGTATTTATATCTCATTAAAGATGTTTTTAGGGCGCCTGGGTGGCTCAGTTGGTTAAGCGACTGCCTTCAGCTCAGGTCATGATCCTGGAGTCCCGGGATCGAGTCCCGCATCGGGCTCCCTGCTCGGCAGGGAGTCTGCTTCTCCCTCTGACCCTCCCCCCTCTCATGCTCTTTATCTCTCATTCTTTCTCTCTCAAATAAATAAATAAAATCTTAAAAAAAAGATGTTTTTAAATATTCATATGAAGATGCTCCAATAATTAAATGCATAGACATTCCAATTGTAAAATGCTAACATACAGTGATGCTCTGAATTTGAGAATATTTCTTCAAATACTCATTATATCCAGCCCTGCACCTTACCTGAATTCCAGTCCACATTTCCAACTGCCTGCAGCTCCCGCCTGGATTTCCTCTTGGGCCCTCATGCTCACAAGTTCCCCTCAAATCTGGTCCTCCTCCCAGGCACCCCTCACTGACGAGAGCATTGCCAATTCTGCAGGCTTCTAGACTGAAAACCTCAGTACCACCTTTGACTCCTGCAGCTCCCTCGTTCGTAAGTCCGGGTGATTTCACTTCTGCCCATGTTAACCCATTCCCTGACGCCCCCCATACCAACTGGTGCTGCCTTAGTTCAGGCCCTCAGTTTTGTTCCTGCATTAGTGATGACCTCTAGCTTCTCCTGCCAGCAGGCACCAATACCTGGTTAACAGTAGCAGGAAGAATCTTTGCTGAACTCCAAAGCTCAGCAGCTCCCAGTGGCTCCCTGTGCTTAGTGAATCAAGCCCAAACTCCTTCTTCTGGAAATTCAGGATTCTCTAGGTGCTTTTTCCCCAAACTGTCTTCATCTGTCCCTGGTGATTCCCTTCACAAATACTCTATATTAAAAACCATCTGCTATCCCCTTTGAGAGTCACTAAACTTCTCCCTCTTCCTTGCCTTTGCCCATGCTGTTCCCCTGCACCTTACACATCACTTCTCCTTGTCTATGAATGTCCAGATGCCCGGTCAGACTCCTCCAAGAAGCCCCTCCCAAGCTGGTGGCAGCATCCCCTTCTTTTAAAAGGTCCTCACATTCTATCACACGCCAGTCATGCTGCAGTTAACTGTCTATCAGATCCTGTAACTCTCTAGGTGCTTTACCTCTTGCATCGCCATCTCTAACCTTGTTCTTTACCTCCTCTCTTCTCTTCCTTCAATATTGCAACCAGTCTTTGCATAGGATCCTTAAGGGTCGTGCTCGACTTACAATTCTCAGAGCTTCTAGCACAGGGCCGGGCACTTAGCAGGGACTCGGTAAGCATCCATGGACGCAAAGCAGGCAGAAAACACAGAAAGTGTACTTCCTGGCTTTGTGGAACTTACGATCTCGCGTGGAAGCTAGATCGTAAGTTCCAGCAATTATTTTGATGCAAGACAGGATGAGGGAAGTCTATGATCAATGTGTCCCCAAGTGCTGTGGAGCACAAAGGTGACATTTAACACAGAGGAATGAGAAGAGGCTACTGATTGGAGTGAGTGAGATTCTAATAGATGGATTTGGGATGGAGAGCATTAGAGATTAAGGGAAGAGCAGCAACAGATACCCAAGTAGAAAAGTGTCAAACACATTTGCAAGAGGTGAACTGGGGAATATGATTGATGAGTAGGCTGCATGTCCAGTTGAAAGGGGAAAGGGTGCTATAGCTGAAGATGAGCCTTGAAAATTACGTTGGAGACAGATCGTAGAGAGTGATGGACTCCAGACTAGAGAATTTGGACTTTATTCCGCCAGCAGTGAGCAGCCCTGAAGATATTTCATTGAGCAATGAAAGAGCTCGGGGGCTAAAGGGGGCTGAAAGGCCACTTCCTATAAAGCCGACTGTGTCTCAATGAATAATCAGCGGCTGATTTACCTGATCTGTAAATCTGACTGTTCAGCTACGACGCCTTGAAAAAATAGGAGCAGATGGTGATTAATTTTTAAAGGGACAACAAAGAGTTTAGCTCACTTTTTTCTAAAATTAAAAAAAAAATTGTTAAAACCTCTATTTTCTTAAAGTATATGTAAGTTAACAAAAGACTCCAGGATAAGTTTCTGTTTGGATAATGTTTATTTTGGTACCTTGAAAGCTTGGCAATTGTTTAGAAATTCAATTACAACTCGCCTTTAAACAAAACCACCCTTGGGAACAGTGGGTTTGAGCTGATCTCAATATATTAAGTTGACATTATGAGGCAGTTACTTTGCAGGTTCAGAAGGTTGATTAAATCTCAAAATGAGCGCAGAACAGGCGCCGAGAGCACACACTTTGTTTAATTGGCTCTTTCAATAGGCGAGACAAACGGGAAAAGAAACAGCAATATAAATGGAGGCTATTTTTATTATAGTTTAAAAGGAGGCCTCCTCTGTGTCAGATGGGAAATCTAGCATCAGCTCCCATGGCTCCTCTTCAAGACTGAGGACACCAAAATAAAGTACAAATTGACAGGCAGGGCTAGGAGGAAACTGAGGCTCCAAGCTACATGCAAGCCAGCTGGGAGGAGGAAAGGAATTGTAAATACTGACCAAGTGTTCAATCAAAACTCCCATTTGCTCTAGCAATTAATCATTGTGTATGCATATACTCAAATATGTTTTTATACACTTGATCTTAGCCAAAGGCCAAGAAGAAATACATATATATATATTTTTTAACTGAATTCAACAGTTTTAACTCATGGCAGAGATATCTACATATTTATTGTTCACCGATAATAATCCAATATCTGCTCCTCATTTCCCAGCCTCCCTGTTAGTTATGTGGAGGCCAGGTGACAAGTTCTGGCAAAGGCACTGAGAGCAGAAATGGGTTCTGTCACTAGTGAACTGAGGCATTTAGGAGGCAGTGTCCCCCCTCCATGACTTCTCTTCCCTTGTTACAGTTGACCTGGGTTCTGGGTGAATCAGCTGAGTGATGGTAGATGGTAGAATCGCTAGATTCTTGAGCGAGAAGTAAAGCTTAGTTATGTCAAGCCATCGAGGTATTAGGGTTTACTTGAACCACGGCATCGCATAGCCTATTCTGACTAACCCATCCCCAGTATCCATCCTTTCTTTTATTGTGTCAGATCCCCTAATTTTTTTAGCTGGACACGTGGCTATCCAAAACGAAGACTATATTTCTCGACCTCCCTAGTGGCTAAGAGGAGTGATATGTTTAAAATCCAGCCAATGGAATGCAACCGGCCATATTGTCTCTTCCTTAAGCAGCAGTACTATCCCCTTTTCTCTTCTTCTTTGGCCTGTTCTTTCTCCTGCTACCTGAATGTAGATGCCGCCATCTTGGACAAGATGCTGCCATCAAGGGACGCCTGGGTGGCTCAGTCGGTTAAGCATCTGCCTTCAGCTCAGGTCATGATCCCCAGGTCCTGGGATTGGGTCCCACATCGGGCTCCTTGCTGAGCAAGGAGCCTGCTTCTCCCTCTGCCTGCCTCTGTCTCTCTCTCTCTGATAAATAAATAAAATCTTAAAATATATATATATATATATATATATATATATATATAAAAGATGCTGCCATCAAGATCCCAAGTGGAGCAGCAACAGTAGAGGAAGCCAGAGTCCCTGAGAGCATGGAGCACCATACCAACTGTGGACAGCCTGCCCACATTTTCATGTGAGTGAGAAATAAATTTAGACCTTCTTCAAGCCATTGCTGTTTCCAGAATCTTCCATATATTTAGATATTTGACTATGTCACCAAATTATCTTTTTCACTTCTGCAAATGTCTTGGAAATAAGGGGCAAAGAAGGCCAGAACCAGCACCAGGACTGCCCAATGCCGTGGATATTTTAGACAGATCACTTAGATTGCCTAGGAGAGCTTGACAACTCTTCAAGCAAAAAGATCTTGGAAGAAGCAGAGGATAATGTGACAATGTATGTATGGTTAGCAACAGAGTCTCTGATTTCCTTACCTAGGAGTTTGAGGCCATAACTGTTAATAACAACTTAGAGTCCATTTCTCTTCCTCTTCTTGACCCTGAGGTAAACTCCTGGCAAGAAAAAAGCCACTTCCTCTCTCTGATTTGACTTTATTTTTATATTCTTAGGTTTCCCACTTGGGAGATGGAATTCTTCCCCCATTTTGAATGAGACTCATTGCTACTTAATTCCCAAGCTTTCATCCATTCCTTACTTTGTCCCTTCATGGTATGGTTCTTTCCACATACTGAAGTCTCAACGGGTGTGAACTTTCCTTATTCTTTCTATTTCCCTCCCATAATCCATGGTTTGATACTGAGAGCCCTGTTCTGTTGGAATGGAATAATTCCTCTATCCAGTAAGCATCCACTAGAAGGAAAGTTCCATGAAGGCAGGGATTTTTATCTGTGTATCTCTAGTACCTAGAAAAGTACCTTGCATATAGTAGGAATTCTATAAATATTTGCTGAATTTAATATCTAATAGTCTACTGTATTTACCTCACTACCATGCCACTATTTGCCTCTGAGTTACATCAGCACATGTGTATTCAATGCACAAAAATATCCTGAGTGACCAACTGCCAGAGTCTAGAAAAATAAATAAATACCAAACTTAAATAAACTAATAGGCATCTTTTTTAGAGGAAATTTTGTATATAGTATTTAAAGCCATGGATAAATTAAAATGTGAGTTTATTGTAAACCATAAAGCCTTGAGAATACATTTCTAGGTATGTAGAAATACATACCTAGAAATTTTACCTAGAATCATGCTGCAATAAAAACCATCTCCCAAATTCAGCGGCATACAGCAAAAAGCACTGAATTCTCATTCCCCCACAGCTGCAAGTCGGCTGATGTAAGGCAGGCTCAGCTGGGCTTGGTTCCAAGCTACAGGCCAGGTCCAGATATGCTCTATGTGTCTCCATATTTTCCATGTCCAGGGAATCCAGGGAATATCCAGGGAATGCTCTTCCCATGACCAAAGGCATGGAGCACAGAAGGCAAGGCCAACTGCTCAGGCGCTCTGCTTGTGCTCTAGCCACTAACATCCCATTGGCCAAAACAAGTCACGTGATCCAGTGGTCAGGGAGTAACTCTGACCACCCTGAAGTGCTAGCAAGGGGGTGAATGCATAAAACAAGAAGTGAAGAATTGAGATCGATGATTCACTCTACCACACTAGGTTTGATAAATATCAAACATGAAATCTGGATATTTCTGATATAAGTACAACTCTGTTAAACACTATAAACTGTCACAAGAAGGGACAGTGGAGCATGAAATCCCCAGAACTTGAGAGTCCCTAAAGCTGACTTGAACTTTTCTGAATGTTTCTGAATGAACAACACATGCTGGGTAAAGGTGGTGAAGATGTACTTTGGGTTCACACCCTCTCCCAAGCTTACCATGTTTCAGATCTCAGTCCTAACTCCATCCTTGTCCAAAGCTTTTAACTCTTCCACTTGGGAAACCCTCCCAGTGGAAGAGCTCTTCAGGCCAATAATAGTAGTAAATGGCAGAAGAAGTTAAATCAAGAAATGTTATTTACTACCTTCTTCCTCATTGGGATGATGGTTCCATGTCCCGTTAAAAACAAAGTACCTTGAATGCCAGGAAGAAGGATTATAGAGCTATGGAGGTAGGAAATATCAGAGACTCACCAGACTCCCATCTATAGTATGGGTCCTTTGACGTCTGACCCAACAAGTGTTCCCCAGCCTTGTTGACTGCTGACTCCAGACTGTGGTCACCATAGGGATCCTTAACCTGGGGTCCTCAGACTGAATGTGGACAGAATTTTGGGGATCCCTGAACTTGGGTGGGAAAAAAGCTAACTGATGTTCAACTAAACTAATATTTAATTAATACAATAATAACATCTAGCACTTCCTTCAGTTATGAATGTAGGTCACAAACCACAGTAGTATTAGCAATACCTGTGTGTTTGTCACCAAATCACACATTTTTTCTTATCACATGATGCTTGTACATATCTTTTGTAGGTATCTTTAAATAAAGATATTTATGTTTAGCGCTACTTCAAAAATGCAAGAGTTATTAAATCCACTGCTAGATATGGTTCTTTAATGTGTCATACTGTATCACAAGTTTGTTTTTCTAATATTTTGATGACTGTGTTTATAATCTGAGTATTTTGTTTCATGAATGTAAAAACCCGTTAGCTTCACCAGACTACCACTGAACAAATAAGATTAAGAACTTCTCCCTAAGGTTTCCTTCCAAAGCTGATGTCTTTAGACCCTCAGGAGATGCATCGTGGGTTCACCAGGTGCTTATATGCAACAGCAGGTGCTGTGCCCCAAAATATCTTGAATGTACGGGTTCAGTTCATTCCCTTTTATCCGTATTTCAAACCCTTCCTCTTTTGATCCCTGTGACTGTCCTCTGCAGAAACTCTCCCAACCCCACTCGAGTTGCTTCTTATAGTTTCCAGAAAAATCTGTAAAAATCTCTTCTTTATCATTCTTTTATCATATCTTTAGTCCCCAACTACAAGGCGAGGTCAAGGTGAGTTTAACTTAGCAATATCTCTGTATTTAATTTTTAAATTTTCCTCCTGATCGTGTTACATCTCTTAAGTTGTCAGCAGGGAAGTGAAGTCCACCCCACCCCCTTGTCTAGCAAATCTTACTTTAGAAACTATTGCCTGATACTGATACAAAGTCTTCCTTCCATTAAGATTGGTTCTGCCTTCTTCCCCAGATCCACTAGGAGACAGTTTCCATGACCCCTCCAGAAAGTCTTTTCTCCTCTATTCCAAGCAGCCATTGACTCCTCAGCCAAAGCAAAGAGCTGCTTGGTCTCCAGACTTTTCCTCATCCTTGTCCCTTCTACAGGCCACTGTTGGTGTATGGGGCCCAGATGGGAGAGTGATCCATCAGGCATCGGCCACTTGCCACCCAAGTCAAGCCTTTGCTCATTTCACTATGGATATGTCATGTGTGTCTGGGCAGTCAAAGATGAGTTTGTTTCATAGATGCTTCATTGATGACCAGTAGGGATGATCCAGTCAACTAACCATTTATTGATTCACTTTACCTTCAGGATCTTGTACAGAATGTCCCTATCTAGCCATATTTTTTTTATCACTACCTGCTGTGGTCTGAATGTTTGTGTAGCCCCCTCCCCAAATTGTATATGTTCAATTCTTAACCCCAAGGTGATGGCTATTAGAGCTGGGGCCCTTGAAGGTGATTAGGTTCTAAAAGTGGAGTCCAAATGAATAGGATTAGTGCTCTTATAAAAGAGGTCCCAGAAAGATCTCTCACTCCCTTCCACCATGTGAGGACACAATGGGAAATCAGCAGTCACAACCCATAAGAGGGCCTTCACCAGAGCCCTACCATGTTAGCACCCTGATCTTGGACTTCCAGCCTCCAGAACCATGAGAAACAAATTTCTGTTGTTTATAAGCTTCCCAGGCTGTGATAATTTGTTAGAGCAGCCTGAACAAACTAAGATATTACCTGTAATGGACATTACAATGTAACACCAGATTCCCCATCAGAACTTGTTGTCCCAGCTGCTGAGAGCACTTCTGGCTGATTGCCCTGACCTGTTTTCTCTCCCTGGAAACTACCCTTAGCTGGAGATGGCTACCTCACCCAAGAGGACAGTCACAACCAATGACTGGTCACTGGGAAGCCATAGAGGCTCAGAACTCTCCTTGTGACATTAGACAACTGTGAAGGGCCATTCCAGCTTCAGAGCTCTGCATAGGTCAGCTGAGGCCTTTGTTGAGACTGCATTGCAACTCAGCTTCTCCCAGTGCCTGATCCTGCTTCCTTCCTTTTCACAGAGTTTGATCCCCAGAACTCCAATAGATCCATATGCTAACACCTCATCTCACAGTCTGCTTCTGGGGACCCCAACCTGCAGCACTCCTCCACCCCATTCTAGGGCCCTAACTCCACCAGATCCTCAATATACCACTTTGATCTCCTATTTACTGCCATATCCTCAGTACCCTCTACAGGGCTTGGCACAGAGAAGGAATTTAATAAATGTTTAATAAATTGAATTTAATCTGCAAATTTGACCAGCTTGCCAGCAGTACCCTCCTCCAAGTCTCTAGTAAGAATTTTGGCAGTCAATAAGCTATTTGCCAATGGATCAGACTAAACAACTTGCTACCTAAAGAACCATCTAGCGATGCTCTCTGAGGGAGTCCTGGCAGGTGTCTCGGGCCACACAGCCAACCACCAGAAGGCCAATGGCAAGAGTCTACTTCCCTGGGGTCTCTGTCACCGCAGATCCCAGGACTCAGTGAGACCAGCTTAGAATAGACAAGTGGGCACCCAGCCCAAAGCACTGCTCTTGTCCTTCACAGAGGGATTTCTCTCTGAGGCTGATTCTTAACCTCTGATTTTGTTTTGCTTTATCATTAAATCTTCTGGTTTTTAACCACATTATTTTTGAGCCATATGAATTTGTTATTGCTGTAAGTTCCACATGATCAAATATTGGTATTTCATATACTCAACCTGAGTATTATCTCAGCCTAATTTTTAATTACAAACATTTATTCTTATTGTATCTAATTTGCCATAAAATTTGCTTTTTTGCATATTAATTTATACCTCTTTTTTACCATTTTACCATTTTGTTCTTTTATTCTTTTTATTTTAGCTCAATTTGCCATTTTATTGATTATCATATCCTTTTAAATTGGCTTCAGATGACAAGGCCATTTTCTGTCACCACCACAATCAAAGAGCTGAGTTCCTACACGATTTTCCTTAGGACCCTTGAAGACTGCTGGGAATGTGACAGTTGCCCTCTCCTTTAGGAAGAGATTGTGTCTTCCTCCTGCTTACCCGTGTCAAGTATTGCAACAAGAAAAAATAAAATATTAATCCATGTGCTTGATGCTCTACTTTAGAGCCCTGGTTCTCAACCTTAGCTATACATCAGAACAACGTGAATTTTTTTTTTAATTCCAGTGTACTTAACATACAGTGTTATATTTTTCAGGTGTACAATCTAGTGATTCAACAATTCCGTATATTACTCAGTGTTCATCAAGGTAAGTGTCCTCTTAATCCCCTTCACTTATTTCACCCATCCCCCCCACCCCCTTCCCCTCTGGTAACCATCAGTTTGTTCTCTACAGTTAAGAGTCTGTTTCTTGGTTTGTTTCTTTTTTCCCCTTTGTTCACTTGTTTTGTTTCTTAAATTCCACATATGAGTGAAGTCACATGGTATTTGTCTTCTTCTAACTGACTTATTTCACTTAACATTATACTCTCTAGATCCATACATGTTGTTGCAAATGGCAAGATTTCATTTTTTATAGCTGAAAAATATTCCATTGTGTATATATACCACATCTTCTTTGTCCATTATCTATCAATGGACACTTGGGCTTCCATAATTTGGCTGTTGTAAATAATGCTGCAGTAAACATAGGGGTGCCTATATCCTTTTGAATTAGTGTTTTTGTATTCTTTGGGTAAATACCCAGTAGTGCAATTACTAGATCATAAGGTAGTTCTATTTCTAGTTTTTTGAGGAAGCTCCACACCATTTACCACAGTGATTGCACCAGTTTGCATTCCCACCAACAGTGCACGGGGATTCTTTTTCCTCCACATCTTCACCAACACTCTTTTTTTGTGTTTTTGATTTTAGCCATCTGGTAAGTTTGAGGTGATATCTCGTTGTGGTTTTGATTTGTATTTCCCTGATGATGAGTGATGTTGTACATCTTTTCATGTGTCTGTCGGCCATCTATTATGTCTTCTTTGGGGAAATGTCTATTCATGGCCTTTGCCCATTTTTTAATTGGATTGTTTTTTGGGTGTTGAGTTGTGTAAGTTCTTTATATATTTTTGGATACTAACCCTTTATTGGATATGTTACTTGCAAATATCTTCTCCCATTTCAGTAAGTTACCTTTTAGTTTTGTTTATTGTTTCCTTCGCTGGGCAGAAGGTTTTTATTTTGATGTTGTTGTGATAGTTTATTTTTGCTTTTTTTTTCCCCTTGCTTTAGGGAACTTCTCTAGAAAAGAAGTTGTTACGGCCGATGTCAAAGAAGTTACTGCCTGTGCTCTCTTCTAGAATTGTTATGGTTTCAGGTCCCACATTTAAGTCTTTAATTCATTTTGAGTTTATTTTTGTGTACAGTGTAAGAAAGTGGTCCAGTTTCATTCTTTTTTGTGTAGCTGTCCAGTTTTCCCAATACCGTTTATTGAGGATGAAATTCTTTTTAATACCAATGTTCAGCCACTCTCAGTTACATCACAGTCTTGGAGTAGAGTCCAGGCATTAATATTTTTTTAAGCTCCCCCAAGTAATTCCAATAGCAGTAACTTTGAAAAACACTGGTCTATGACTGCTATTCAAAATGTGGTCCATGGACCTGCAGCACGAGCATCACCTGGGATGCTTATTAAAATACAGAACCCTAGGCCCCACTGCAAACTTGCTGAACTGGAATATGCATTTAGCAAGCTCCCCAGGGGATCTGGGTGCCTACTGAAGCGTGAGAAGCATTGGTTTAAAACACACATGGATGGGGTTTTCATTTTAACACTTTGTGTTTTGAAAAAAAAAATCTTTGATCTGAAGATTTGAGAATTCTGCATCTCAAATATTTGCAAGGTTAATCATCTATATTCTCTTCTTGATTTGCCCTATCCCACAGGAGATAGTAATTTGGCTAATTGATGATAAAATGTCTCTTTCCCAGTTTGGCTAAGTTATTTCTAATTAAAGAGATGGAGAAAGTTGAATTTATCAGAAATCCTCTTGGGAAGAGCATCATGTTTCTTTGGAAGGTTTGCCTGGAGAAGTCTATTGGGGTAGAACAGAACAGCCATGGGCAGGACCATCAGCAGGTGCCAAAACCTGAGTGGAGGAAGAAGAGCACTCTGCTAAAAGAAGGACAGAGAGAGAGAGAGCATGAAAGAGAAGGAAGGGGGAGAGAGAGACACAGGCAGAGAGGAGAACTTTCAAGATCAGTGGAAGATGGTACGTGATCCCTCAAACCTCCCATAAGGGTAATATACCTATGGATAGGGCAGTAATTTGGGGGAAAACAGTGAAAGGTCTCAGTGTGCCCAGGTTGTAACATGGGAACAGAGTTGAGATTTGATGTTTGGATGCAGAAATTAGGACCAGAAGGACCATGACGAAGGTGGCCCTTTAAGGGCCACAGGAATCACCCAGTGAATGTTTTGTGCCATCAGAGGCCATGACACTAGGGGGCTGAGTCCAGTTTATTTTGATCTATAGAAGTGGGAAGGCCTTAGCTGAGGAATGGGTTCCATGTCTTACTTCCCCCTAGATTGCTGGAGACAGAATAGGTTCCCCCCACTGACAGAGGCTGCCTGGAAACTGTTTTGGAAAAGCAAGCAATTGCTGTCTTCTCACAGAAGCTCTTATCCCCGAATGGTATTTCCAAACACATTTCTACTTCCAGGAGGGCCCTGAGGACAGCAAGAGCTCTTCCCCATCTGACTCCAGGCTCCCTAAAAGTAGGTGCCATGTTTACCCTTAAAGTCTTGGCTAAGGGGGGCCAGGGCTTCCAGCTATGGACAGGATGCTGTGCTAGGGAGGATTGCATTCCTTCTTCCAGCTAGGAGGACCCGAGACTGTTTCCTCTCTCGGGGAGAAAGCTGGACCATCTCGGCAACATTGTCCCTCCTCCAGTCTTTCTCACTCAACCAAACTGATCATTCCCTTGCTGCAGGATTTGGTAGGAAGCAAGAAAGCTTTTCCCTTCCTCCCCTACTCAGTGGGACTCAGGACAAGCCTGGCCTTCATACCCAGCATGCTTCTCTCTAGACTGCTCATATACTGGCCAAAACACATCAGCATCAAGCACACCATCCTGGTGCCAAGGGGGTGTTTATAAAAATTGTCCAGATGCTTATTTCTCTCTTTCAGAAATTGCCTTCTGTCTGATCCAGTTTACAGCTTTGTGCCAGAACACTGGGTCTTGAAAAACTGTAAAGAATATTTAACAATGTCCTACCCAGAAGTTTTCCCCTTCAACCATCCATTCTTCAAACCCTCAACAAGTACATTATTCTGAACTGTTGGGGGAGGGGATTTTAATACATAGATATTTCATTTCTTTTCTTTATTTTTCTTTTCTTTTTTTGAATCTCTTAATTGTGGTAAAAATATACCTAACATAAAATTTGCCATTTTTAAGTGTACAACTCCATGGCATTAACACTTTATTTCGATGTGGAGTCAATTTGGAATTGTTGGCCATTTTCCAAGAATTGCTGGCTTTGTCGCATGCCTCTAATTTCCAGCCTTATTTTTGCTTATAGGACAATGACCAGAATGGTGCTCTCTAATGAAAAGTTTGTCTTCTAATCTGGCTTATGCTCCCTGCTCTCATGTTGGTGTGTCCAGGCGGACAAGGCTGACTGGCAGGCCCTCAGGAAATCTGTGCACCTCCGTGAAGTGCTCATTTGTCTTTGATGTGTTCTCTCTCCCTCTCCTTCTCTCCACCCCACCTTCTTTTGGGTCCTGCCTTCACCTGTGACTCATAATAAGTGAGGACTTAGTGTGGGCTCCTGTGATTTCTGATTCCATCTTGGTAGGCCTCTGAAGGATGTAGTATTGCTTAGGTGGAGAAGGAAGGTAAGGGGTCCCTCGTGGGATGTGGCAGAACACAGAGACAGCTAACTACAAATTTAGTGCTCAGGACACACTGACTGAAATAGGACCTAGAGCTCTGAAACATAAATCTGAAGAGGGAAATTGGAGTTAAGATGAAGGTGCCAGAATAAGAGAAGTAAGTTTTGTCCTGAAGAAAACAGGGAGCCATGAAAGGTGGATGAGCTATCTAAATCCATCTGGGTAGGGAAGAGCTTGTTCATAAAGAAGACTGGCTACAGTATGAGGTACAGGCCTCCTGGGTCTAGATTCTGCCATTAAAGCTGGAGAGGAGGGACCTAGGGAGTTGGTGGGTGAAACCCAGGAAGGACCAACCCAGAGAAGGGGATTGGTGACTGGCAGTGGGAGAGGAGAAATGTCTCTAAGGGGAGCAAGACTGAGAGAATAGAGGAGAAAGTCACAGAAAGGGACAGCATGCTGAAGAACTAACTTGAGCAATGGAGCAGATATCTGTCAGTCCTTGCTCATCTCTCTTCCACAGTCACCTCTCCACATTGAAGGGTGCACCTCAGGAACCCCTGCCACTCATTGGCTGTGGGCTTTTCTTTTCTTTTTTTTTTTTTTGAAGATTTTATTCATTTATTTGAGAGAGAGAAAGTGAGAGAGAGCACAAGATGGGGAAGGGTCAGAGGGAGAAGCAGACTCCCTGCTGAGCAGGGAACCTGATGTGGGACTCGATCCTGGGACTCCAGGATCATAACCTGAGCCGAAGGCAGCCGCTTAACCGACTGAGCCACCCAGGCACCCCTGGCTGTGGGCTTTTCTGACTGTGGGAGCCCACTCAGCCCACACAGAGGAATGGTCCGAAGTGCCCGGAAGTTAATTACTCCAGCAGCAGCCCTCTATCCATAATGGACAGGAGTGGTGGACAAATAACCCAGCTCCCTCATCACTCAGGTGGGAAGACTCCAAAGTGTCCTGTCTCCCGGAATTCTCCAGCAGGACTAAGCCCCAGTTGCTCACTTGGGAACTGACTCAGTGGCTCATCCTTCATTGGCTGTCGTCCTTTTCCTGCCAGAGTTTCTTTCACCTCCCAAATAAATTATTCACACCCTCATCCTTGACTCTGGCCTCTTGCCAGGGGACCCCAACCCAAGGAAAGCTTCCCTCTTCATGTGTAACCAAAGTCTCTAGGTGTCCATTCAAGGTGTGCAACACTGAGCCTTGGGGTCTCCTCTCCCCTCTGCCAGCCCTTTACTGTGGCCTTCCTGGTCTGGTTAACCCAGCCAGGGGAGGAAACGGGCACAGGGGCTCCACCGTGGTGGGGTATACCTTGACACATGCCCCATCCCCACAACCACAGTCATGGAAGGATGCAAAACTGGGAAAGGGCTCTGGGGGCCTGGAGCCCCCTTGACCATGCTTCAGGGAAGACAATATTAATGTGGACATCAAGGGGCTCCCACTGGCAGCAGCTGGCAGGGTTCTCTTACTAACTTGTCATGACGCTGAGATTGCTTTGTTTCTCTTCAGCAGACTGGAGTCTTGGGGACTCTGTGGGTCACCTGTCCACCACCTCAGCAGTGCTCCCCACTCCCAACTCTAAGGCAGAGAAGAAAGAACTTATTACTTTGATCAGAGAGGAAAAAGAGAGCGATACTGGGACCTCCCATGACAGCACAGGAGCCGACCACTCTCCAGCTGGCCCTTGGGCAACAGATGGCCAGGTTTCGCCCATTAAAATGCCTTGGTGCTGAGGGAAGAACTGACCGGCTCTCAGGCTGCTCTCCATATCAGCCATTACTGGGAACTGGTGCTGATCCCACTGGCTTACTGGAAATGAGTGTGGGGAGGAGAGGTCATCTGCATGCAAATAAGAGATGCCAGACCAGTGAGTGGGATGCCACTGCTAAGCCCAATCTCAGTCCCTCCCGGGCTGAGGCGGGCCCTGCCACTGGGGGCTGAGCGGCCATCTGAGCAGTCATGGGGGCTGCAGACCCTTGGAAGAGGTTCAGCCATTCTCTCGACCTGGCCCCTTACACCGCGCTGCCCACTCCTCAGCTCTTGACTGGGATGATGTCAGGGAGTCCCCTTGCCTGCCATCACAGTGATGCCCTGGCTGGCATGTTGCCTCTCGGTCCCCTCCCTGCCGCTCTCCAGGGGCCACAAGCATGTTCTTGGATCTCCTCCAAGCCCTACAGGGCCCGTGGGAGGCTGGAGTTGGGCTGGGCAGGGAAATCTCAGGGCCTTTCAGCACAGCTGAGCCTCACCATTATTTCTGCTTTATCATGACTTCTCCCTGCTGGTGCAGGCCACTCTCCAAGAAGGGTTCTGCCTCCTCTCCCAGGGGGCAGCAACGAACTCCCATCTGCTCTGGAGTTTCCAAACCTGTCCCATCAGGTATATATAGCCCTGACCTCCAGGATTTTGACCAAGAGGGAAATCAGGGAGCAGTTCTGAACTCTTCAGTGCCCCTTTTCCCACCCATAGCTCCTTTCCCGGAGCCCAGAAAGGGTTCTGCCCCTGCCTTCCCCACCGTGTGACGTAACCCACACACCCCACACCATGGCTTCGAGTGGGACACCACTGAGCCTTCCCAGTACTAAAAGAGAAACTTTGGGAAATTTAGAAAGCCCTTTCATGTCTCAACAAAACTCAGCTCTGGCAAAAGCACAAATCCATGTCTTCCGTAATTCTTGTCATGAAGAGCCTTCCTCAACAGCTCCTACTGAGTACCAAAAGCTAAACGCTGACTCCTTTGTCTTCCTCTAGGTTCTGCCTTCACCCATGAATCACAACGAATAGAGGCTCAGGAACCACAAGAACTGTCAGCAACGAGGATTGCATCTTTGCATGTAAAGGGTTAACATCAGATCTGGGCCTGCCTAGAAGTGACCTCGGCCTCCCTCTTCCCACCGCCTTGTTTCCTAGAACTGTGGAATAAATATGAAACATTACGTGTTGGCTTGCAGGCCTTGCGCCTACCCGACTCACACAGCGTGAAAAGCTGGTGGGGAGCAAAAGCTGTGAGTTCTGTGTCAAGGTGACCCACGAGCACCTTGGCTCCCGCTGTGGCAGCCATACACACCCCATGTGATCAAGGAGACCAAAGAAGCTGTGAACTTGGGGAGCTACTGGCTGTCCTGATATGGGGATCTTGGGTAGCCTGTGTCTCCATTCTTCTATCCTTCTATGAAGACAAGTGTATTGGTCAGGGTTGTGCAGAGAAACAGAACCAACGGGATGTGTGTATACGTAATAGAGATTTATTTGAAGGAATTGGCTCATGTGATTGTGGAGGAATGATGAGTCCAAAATCTGATGGGGGAGGCTGACAGGCTGGAGACTCAGGGAAGAGTTATAGTTCAACTCCAAAGACAGCCTGCTAGCAGAATTCCTTCTTGCTCAGCGGAGGTCAGTCTTTGTCCTATTAAGGCCTTCAAGTGATTGGATGAGGCCCACCCACATGGAGGGCAATGTGCTTTCCTCAGATTTCACTGATTTAAATGTTAATCTCATCCCAAAAAACACCTTCACAGAAAGATTCAGAATGTTTGACCAAATATCCGAGCTCCGTGGCCCAGCCAAGTTGACACAAAAATTTGACCATCGTACTAAGTAACCATGGTAAACATAAGGCAATTGATTGCATCCCATGAATTTGACTGTCAACTTCAATTACGACCATCATCGTGACCCGTAATTCCTGTCGAAGAGCTATCACTGCTGGTTCTCTAAGTGCCGTTCTGCTCCAAGGGTCTGTGGGAAGCACACTGGCCCAGGACGGGACTATTTCTTCCCCACCTGACCACTGGCATCTACAGCCCTGCCTGCAACTCTGCAGGGAGACTTTCCCCTACTCTTTCCTTGGCTCTCGTTTTCCTTGCAGACCACACAAGCAGCCAAGCTTGGGGGTGGGCGCCCAGCATCTTGCTGACTGTCCAGGAGTTGCCCCTGGCTGGCCTGGGCCTTGAAAGGCCATAAAAGAAGGTCCACCCCTCCCTGAAAAGACAACAAATCCTCAGCTGTGGTCTTAAAAATGGATACCCCCTCTCATGACACACAGCACTTTACAGTTTGCAAAGCACTTTCGCATCCAGTATCAATTCGAGCCTTCCCAAAGAAGGTGAGAAAAGTCTCTGTTCTGGTCTCTACTGCTGCCTGAGGCAGCCAAAGATGGAGTATTCCAGATGGCCCCCACCTGAACGCACGGCACTTGCTCATGCGGGCATGGCCATGGCCATGTGCGAGATCAGGGTGAGGCTCAGAGATGGCAGCCTTGGAGGCCCCCTGCAGTTCCCAGCCCCCAACCCCAAAGAGAGCCCGGACTGCCAGCCCCATCCTCAGGACAGAGAAGCCACCGATGCCCCGGCACTCATTCAGCCGTTGTGTCCCCAAAGGTCAGGATGTCTGGTCTGGCTCACAGCCTTGAGAAATGAACTTAGCTCCTGTCATCAAGAAAGCCGGCACATGGTCCCTGGAAGCTACAGCAGCTCTTCAGTCCCTCAGCCGGCAAGACAGCATCTCGGAGCCCTGGGTTCTCCATCCGCTAAGCCCCATCTGAGCCAAATGGACAGACAATGGGGTAGCACGACACAGCTGTGGTTGTGTGTGTGTGTGTATGTGTGAGTGTGTGTGCAGCTATGCAGATGAATGTGTGTATTTGTGAGTGTGAATAAGCATAAGCTGTGTATAAGTATGTGTGGATAAGTAGGTAGCAGGTGTGTGTGTGTGTGTGTGTGTGTGTGCACGCGCGTGCGCCCCATGAGGCCAACTTCAAGCATACCTGAGACTTGAAAACCCAGCTGGAATTACTGCTAAAGAAAGTAGTAAGCCAAGCCCTTGGCAAGACCCGTAGGTCCCAGGGAACCCTGTGGTCCCTGCCCTTGGAGAGCGTCTGCTCCATGGGGCAAGTGGACACACACCAAGTACTCAGATCCTAGGACGCTGTAGGGACTGTTCTAGTTCAGAACCAGAGTCAAGGCAATGAAAGATCTTCCACGGGCAAGACTGTGCATGTGGCCCCAGAGCTGGAGGGACGTGGGAGAGACTGTCCTGCTGGGTCGGCCCCTGAGACAGCAAACAGAACAGCGATCAGGGGCACCAAAGGGTCCCAACCAGGTGCTCCATGAGAGAGGGAACAAGCTACATGAGGGCTGGAGAAGCGGGGACATGGCTGGTCGTCCACAGGACAGAGAGCTGCTCCCTAAGAACCCAGGTGCTCACCACCTCCCCCCTGCTTCCCATCAGTCACAACCTAGCAGGAAACACCACAAGCCCAGAGGCGGGTCTGCCCCCTGACATTTGTGGGGTGGTCAGACGAGAGGACAAAGGGAGGCCCCCAACTTGCGGCCCACGTCCTTCTCACACCAGCCCTGCACCACACAGGGCTGTGCCTGCTCGTGTGTGGACAACTGAGCCTTTAAGTCCAAGCTCTGTCCATAACCCCACCTCCCTGGGGGAGCTTGCCCATGGCCGGGCTAACCTTGGGAGGACAGACCCAGAGAAGATGCCCACCCAGGGGACAGCAGCAGGAGGAGGCCGTGTAAATAGAGAATTCCAAAATCCTGCTTACCCTGAGTGTGGCCCGAAAGTAAGGGAGGTGACAGGATGTCACGAACTCCTGGTGGGCAGCTGTCCTTGGCACAGTGCAGGGGAAGAATGAGAAGGTCCTCTAAAGCAAGACCACTCAAAAGGTCGTCCTCAAGCAGCGCCAGCCCCGAAGCTGCTGGTTACGGGCCCGTGACGAGGTTAGCACAGAAACTGAGTAAGCATTTAGCAACCTCGTAGCCATCTGACCACCTAATTTTGTCTTTCGAATCTAATTAAACAAAAATTGGTGCTTTGTTTCGTGCATTTTTCTTTTACATTTCGTCTCTCTCATAATTCGTTTTTATTGTATTTGACAAAAGCTTCGGTCCACAGCAGACTAGGAAATGTAAAATCTGGTCCTTCAGCACAGAGAACTTGAAAAGTTCTGCTTTGCAGCACCGAACAAGGTCAGAGGCCCCAGCTGCCCAGGTCTAAGGACAGCACTTCCCAGAAGCACGTCTGGGGAACAGGCAGCCCAGTCTCCCCGCGGCATCTTCAGAGGTTTGCCCCAGTCAGCCAGTGAGAGCAGCAGGGCCTTCCAGAAAAGAGCTCCAGGAATAAAGGGCTCAGAGTTGGGTTTGCAGAAACTGCTGCGGAAGGCATCTATGCTCTACACAGGAGCCCCAGGACGTGAGTCTCTGCAGAGCCACTTGCCCGCTGCGCAACCCTAGCCAAGGCACCCTCCCTCTCGGAGCCTGGTTCCTCATCTGCAAAATGGTCTGAGTATTAAATAGGATAAAGCCTAGGAAGCGTTCAGCCCACCCAGCATCATGAGGTCTTAAGAAGCCATGGACTCAGAAGCAGCTTCTCCTGCTGTGCTCACACCCAAGATGTCAGGATAGATGCTGGATGGGGGAGCAGACATCAACAGGCCAGACCCCGACCCATATGCCCTCTACCTAGGAACCCGATCTCCCGTGGCCCTCCGCCCCACCCAGCCTCCTGGATCCCTAAAGTCACAGGGCCTGCTAGCAACTCTGCAGGGAACACTCCCACCTGGTGGGGGGCGCTGAGGCATTGCTCCTGTGAGCCCCCCAGAGAGGCAGGAGGGTTAGCAGGAACCTAGGATCCAGCTATTCTACCCCCCAGATCAGTAAGTCATGGACCAAAGAATGCCCGCAGGTGTGGTCATATTCTCCCATGCTTCTTCCACAGGGCAGCTCCCATCAGCCAAGATTAGTCTCCCAGAGAAGATTCCAGGGGTGAGCTCTCAGTAGCCAATGACGGCAGCTACTGGGGGTGGGTCCTATGGCCTGGGCCCCAGTAATACCCACTGCAGAGTTGTTGTAGGAATTTGTGAGATGCTTGATATGAGCACAGCAGTGCCTACACACACGTGGCACTCAATATATGTTAGTCACATGGTGTCACAAGATGAGAATCCTAATATTGGCTGTGCGATAGGGTTAATGTTCAATATTGCTAATATTGGCGAACGTACTCTTCCAGTACCTTCACCAATCCTTTTCCCACCCCATCCCCCTTGGCCTAAAGCACCCTATAAGAGGGGTAGGGCCTCATGGTTGTGCTCTAAGTTTCCTTCCAACTCTCAAGTTCAGAATTCAAGGTTCTACGTGCTTCCGGATTGAAGACCCTGTTTTAGGACCTCGTACTCGCCCAGATTTTAGCATACCAAGAAATACAGTGAAAACTTTCTGATAAACACAGATGTAGTGAAAAGAAGGGCCATATGCACCGCAATGTTCATAACAGCAATGTCCGCAATAGCCAAACTGTGGAAAGAGCCCAGATGCCCTTCAACAGATGAATGGATAAAGAAGATGTGGTCCATATATACAATGGAATATTACTCAGCCATCAGAAAGGATGAATACCCAACTTTTACATCAACATGGATGGGCCTGGAGGAGATTATGCTAAGTGAAATAAGTCAAGCAGAGAAAGTCCATTATCATATGGTTTCACTTATTTGTGGAACATAAGGAATAGCATGGAGGACATTAGGAGAAGGAAGGAAAAATGAAGGGGGCGGATATCGGAGGGGGAGACAAACCATGAGAGACTATGGACTCTGAGAAATAAACTAAGGGTTCTGGAGGGGAGAGGGGTGGGGGGATTGGTTAGCCCGGTGATGGGTATTAAGGCGGGCACATACTGCATGGAGCACTGGGTATTATACAAAAACAATGAATCACCACATCAAAAATCAATGATGTATTGTGTGGTGACTAACATAACATAATAAAATAAAATTAAAAAAAAAAAAGAAAACTTTCTGATAATACGGGAAGTCTTACAGAATGCCACCCACCCCGACCACCTACTTGCCCCAAATTACCTACATCCTCCCTGGCCACCCATGTTGTGTAATTCCCCAACATTCCAAAGAGTTTCACTCTTTTTGTAAGGCCCCAGTCAGCCAGTGAGAGCAGCAGGGCCTTCCAGAAAGTTTAGTCATATTTCAAATGCCCTTGAGAGGGGTAGTATATTTAGTATGGGATGGCTCAGTGATTTAAAAAATAAGTTAAAAAAGGTGGGATCAACAGGCACCTCCACAACTGGAGGGTCCTGGGAACTAGCTGAGAGGGAGTCAAAGACAGATGGAAGGACCGTTGACAGCGGGGCCCAGGACGAGGGTCTGCAGCAGAATATAAGCTGTGGAGCATTCTCAGCCTGATTCCCACCACTTACACCCAGCCCACAACAGCGCCACTCTGCTGGACCCTGGGCTAGCCTCTGGGCCTCTCCTTCCATCCTTTCCCACACACCAACACTTACCTCTCCCGTGTCCCCTCTCCCAACCACGCAAGGGTCTTTGCTCTCTGCCAGGGACTGGAGGTGAATGGACAGATGGGTTAACTCGGGACATTGCTTGATCAGTGACAGAGGGCAGTAACAAGACCCTGGGCACCGAACTGGGGGTCACGCTCGGACTCTACTCCCTCCCTGTATGTGGCCTGGTGGGCCACTGCACTGTTAGTATCCAGGGTCGGTTGCAGAAATGAATGGAAGTTTCTACCCTCCCTGTACTTACACCCTTACAAAGTGTGCTCCTCCCATCGAGAGGTGAGGTCTTCCTCCACTCCTGGTATCCGAGTTTGGCCATGTGACTTGCTCTGACTAATGAGACAAAGGGGTATGAGGTGGGATTGCTCCTCCTACTGTTCTCAGGGAAACTACAGCCGCCACCTTGTAAGCAAGCCTGGGCCAGCCTTCTAGAGGAAGAGAGACCATGGGGTTCAGTTACCCCACCGTCACGCCAGCCAATGGCCAGCCAATCACCAGTCACGTGAGCGAGGCCACCTACCCTCAGCTGACTACAGACTCACAAGTAAGTTAAGCCAGATCAACAGAGCGGCCCAGCTGAGCCTGGCCAGAATTAGCAACTCATAGAGATCATGAACTAGGTACATGGGGTTGTTTTAATCCACTCAGTTTTGGGGCGGTTTGTTACATGGCAGTAGCTAACTGACACAGTAGCGAACTTACATGGTCAGTCAGAGAGGCAGAGAAGCATGGGGCTGAGTCCTTGAGCTGGGTAGACATTTCTCTCTTGGTTGTACCACAGTCTTGGATGAGTCATCTCACACACACACACTCACACATACACCGAGGCTCAGTTTCCTCATCTTTAAAATGGAGACAGGGTAACTGCCCCTCTTAGAGTTGTGTTGACTGTTCTTACGTGGCCCCAGATTATTGCCCATCCTCAACCTTCTAGGTTTCGTGTGCTCGTCACAGGGGAATGAATCTAGAAACCCCTCTCTCCCTCCCTCACCCCCACTGAACCCCAGGGGACTCCAAGAGAATGTGTGATTTCCACCACAGCCCAAGCACCCACCCTTCATGGCCGATCTAAGAAGGGTCAGAGGGGCTTGGTATCTGGTGGGTGTGAGTGTGGGAATGGTTTCTAGAAAAATTTACAAAAAGCAAAACACAAGCTTCTCCCCTGGGAAAGTAACAAGGAAACACTCAACTCCAGTTGAAAGAGAAATTTTTGAAGAAGGAAAGTTTATTTAGAGAATAACCAAGCCCCTAAATCAACAAACTGTGGTCTTATCTCTGAATATGTAGGTCATTCTGATTCTCTCTGCTCTGCTGACCACTCTTGGCCAGGCTGGACCTTGGGGCAGAGCCCTTGGGCCCAAGGTGGCTGAGGAGGCAGGGCCCTGGGGACTGAGCCTTGGGTCCTGCCATGTGCTGAGAGCCAGGGGTGGGGAGGACGAGGTGCCAACAAGTGGGAGGCTGCAGGCTGCTCTGCTGGCTTTTATTTTTAAATCTCCTTATCATTTCTCTGGAGATTTTTTTTTTCTACTGCCTGGGGCTGAGAGCTGAAGGAATTCCGGGCTCTGTGTCCCCTGGGGCCCCCACCCCACACATCAATGCTCTGTGAAGCCAGAGAGATCATATGCACTGGGCCTCGTTTTCAGGAGGTTTTTAGGACTGGCCGAATGCAGGTGGGACTCTTTTAAGCAAAACTTATGTTTGACAAGTTGATAGACTAAAAACAGTAGATTCAAGGTAATTATTCCATTTTCTAAAAAATTTGTAGTTTGACAAAAGGACCAGATATTTATCCTCTTTCATGGGATGTAAGCAAGAGCATCTTATTTGACACTGGAGACTTTACCAAAACTAATCTACTTTTTGGAGACTACCTTGGGGTGGAAAGCAAGGATCTCAGTGGGCAGAAGCATGGAAGGATGGCACCTGCAAGGCACCTGGGGTCCACCTGTGGGTCACCTCCAGGGACAAGTATAGTGGGCTCTGGCAAGGACCTTCTGTCTCTAAATCTCTTGCCAGTCTGCTCCCCAAACTACCCTCTCCAGGGCCTGTAGCCTTTCCTGAGACTTGCCATCTTACTGAGGGAAGAATTCCTCTTATTTGAATCCCTTCAGATGCAAAGCCTAAGACAAGGATTCTAGAGCAAGGTGGGATCCCACCTGTTGAAGAAAGCGATTCATTCTAGAGCACAAGGCAGGGAAGGGTGAGGCAGTGAAAGTAGAAATGTCACTTTGGTGCAGAGAAATATCACTAGACTAGGAGACAAGAGCTCTGGTTCCCGGCCTGGCTGTACCATTGGCTTGGATTCTTTTTCCTCACCTCGCTGTCCTCATCAGTGAAATGAACTTATTTGATGAGAACCATTTGATCTCTCAATATCCTGTAAACATGCTATATTAATCAGGGGGCAGTTGCAGAGAATGGAAACTACTTGAGCTGAATTAAGCAAAAGTGGATTTATGGCAAGAAACTAGGTACTTAGAAAACTTCGGGGAGGGTGGAAAGAAACGTGACACTCAAAACAACATGGCTGAACTAGCTCAGCAGAGGAGCTGCTTCTCATGCCGCACACACAGGGACAAAAGACCTCACTGATAATCAGGGGTCACAAGTGCCCCGTGCAATGCTTGTTCTAGAATAAGGGTATGCTCCCTAGGCCTCCACCAACAAAACATGGACGCCCTGAGCCCTGCCTCTCAACACCCATGAAATTAGCGACTAGCCACTGGAATGCACCGTGGAAAAGCCCAGCGTCTCAATGGCCAAAGCCTGCTGGCCATTCCAGAACCAATGGAAGCAGTAGAAAGTTGGCCTCTGTTTCAATCTCGTTCAGAACCCTCGCTTCATGGGAGTCTGGCAGACGTGGACTTTGATTTTCCAGCCCCTCTGTATAGAAAGGGCACTAGAAGGAAGTTGACGTGGACGGCGAGTCCAGTGCACTCTATCCCTCCCAGTGCTTCGTGCCAGGCCCTGTGCAACACACCTGAGATTCAAAGAGGTAATGGACACAGTCCTGTCCCCCAAAAAGCTTAGGGTCCAATTCTGTAGCCTAGAAGTGCAATACGATGGTGCTGTTCCCAGTTAAAAGTCAGCACTGAATGATGTGGGGAAAATAGGCAGGAAAGGGCTCAAGGCTGGGGGCTGGTTTGTTGCCTCCAGGATGACAAGAAAAAGTTCAGAGAGGAAAAGTAGTTTGTATCACTCTCGGAAGGTCAGTTAGGGAGAGGGGCGATCTAAAGGGAGGGAGCAGCAGAAGCAAGGGCATGGATGGATGAGTAGTCATTTGAGAAACGGAACTGTGTGATATGCAGGGCCAACGCAGGAGATGCATGGGGTGGGGCGGGGGGGACTGGCTGCAGAGGTGGGGAAATGCAGACCAAGCAAGGTGTTGCAAACCATGGAGAAGACCTTAGAGGACATGGGACACAGTGAAAGATTTTTTTCTTTTTTTTAAAGATTTTGTTTATTTGAGAGAGAGAGAATGAGTGAGAGAGGGAGAGAGAAGGAGCAGGGGGAGAGGCAGAGGGAGAAGCAGACTCCCCACTGAGCAGGGAGCCCGATACAGGGCTCGATCCAGGTACTCCAGGATCATGACCCGAGCCAAAGGCAGACGCGTAACCAGCTGAGCCACCCAGGTGCTCCACCAGTGAAAGATTTTAAGCAGAAAAGAAATAGAGGCACAGCAAGCCTGGTATCGGGATCCCTGTAAAGAGAAACCAGAATTCCAGAAATCCAAAAGACTGGACCAGGAGATTCCAGAGTTAGACAGACTAAGAGAAAAGGGACAAGAATGAGGAGTGGGCAGAACCGTCGGGAACTGGGGCCATGCAGAACTCCTCTGGTCCAAGGGGGGTTTTCTGCAAGCACAGCTGTACTTAGTGCCTCATGTAGCTGGGGCAGGGTGAGAGGCCACAGGTCAAAGTCAGCGCCCAGTGCAGTTTCACTAAGCAAGAATACCCTCAGTGACTTGTCCCTTCATGGAACCCCTGCCTCACCCAAAATGGATGGAAAGTTCTAGAGGTGAGGAGTGAATTGGGGAAGAGAGAGAAGGGAAGGGGGACAGAGAGAAGGGAATAAAAACAAAAACCTGCGACTCGATGTATTCCCAAACCACGTTGACTTGTACTGGGACATAGTCCCAGCTCAGACCCCAGCCCACGTGTCTTTTTCCAGAGCTGACCTTGGCCCCTCAAATCCTGAATGGTTTTCTGCAATCCCCTGGGACCTGCACAGAGACCCTTTCAGTGATTTTCACCCCCCAGTCTTTGGGAAGCTTATTTCCATCCATGAAGAAAGAGAACTGTGCCTCCTTCCCCCACCTCCCCCATCCCACTGCCCGGGAGCCTTTGTCCTTTCTTCACCAAACACTTATCCAAGCGCACAAGGAGGCTGCTCCCTGGGAGCAGCATCTCAGATGGAGATTGGGTGCACATAATCTAGTGGAGGAGGGATCTCGGGAGAATGAGAATGAGAGAAGCAAACACAGCAGAGGACAGAGCCAGGCAAGGATGTGATCTCAGCTGGAGTCTAGCGGGGAGCTCTGGGCATGAATGGCACCACCGAGAAAACGGACCTTGAGATAAGAGCGCAGTCTTTAGGACCACATCAGGTGTTGGCTGAAAGCTGCTCTTCCCCAGCAGGAGACATATAACCTCCAAGAGGAGGTAGTTCCCACTCAGTGGAGGGCAATTCTTGGGAGAAGGAGCCCCCTGTGAGCATTTAGCAGCCAACACAACAGCTCCATGGCAATGGAGCTTCCTGGTGAAGGGAATCTGGGCAGGATACCAACAGCATCCAGTGCAGATGAAAAGCACATTTTGTCAAGCTCACTGCACAGGATCCTTTTCTCCTCACCAGACTTCTATCTTTCAGGACACTCCCTGTAAAAGCCAAAAAAGCCCCAACCTTGAGGTGAACAAGTGAAGAGCACAGCTGGTCCCACAGGCCTCGTTCACATGGCCGTGAAACCAGTTCCCCGTGGTTCTGCCCACTCCTCATTCTTGTCCCTCTTCTCTTAGTCTATCTAACTCTGGAATCTCCTGGTCCAGTCTTTTGGATTTCTGGAATTCTGGTTTCTCTTTACAGGGATCCCGATACCAGGCTTGTTGTGCCTCTATTTCTTTTCTGCTTAAAATCTTTCACTAGTGTCCTACATCCTCCAAGCAGGTCTTCTGGAACACAACTTCTCCCATCCTCCACTCTCTGGCTGAGGTCCCAGGAACCTATACGCAGCCCCCCCCCCCCCCGCCCGCCCTAGCAGCTGCTCCACAGAAGAGTCCACTGAAGTTGCTCTGTGGTTCCACAGGTATTTGGCTTGGCTGCCCCCAAGCACTGAAAGAGATGTTCCTCCCAAGTTGAGAGAGTTCTCTCAGATAGTTTTACATGAACATGGTTCTTCTGGCAAGCTGCAAAGCAACCATGTGAGCTACTTCTCCAATTCAGCTTATGATATAGAGCCCTGCCTTTAATCATTCAGGTCCAATTAGTAGAAATCCAACATCTCTCTGTCTCAAGCAGGCTCCTCCTTGCAAATTTTCTAAGGAACTTGGAGCCTGAATCTGTTTGAAGAGGATTCATTCTTACTTCCAAATGCCAGAGACAACTGGAGTGCCACCAATTTCTGGGACTTAACTTCTCATTTGTTGTCAGTATCCAAGACGGGGCCTTCGAATCCTTGTCCATGGCTGATGGACTTCCCTGGCCCAGATGCAGTGAAGGCCTCAAGTTTGGGATCCAAGGCTGAGCCATCTTAATTTCCAGCCCATGCTCAGTCACCAGATTGCAGAACTGATCACTGTGACGGAGGGCTCCCAGCTCCACACATATTGGGCAGAACAAGTTATCCCTCACCAACCCCTTGGTCTTTATACTGAGTCCCATCCTCAGCTTAGTGAATTTCAATTCTGGAACCTCACTGCTCTTCTCAGTCCCTGGGCTTAGTCCACCCCAACAGATTTCCATAACTCTGAATCTCCAGGAACAGACGTTGAAATCTTTGTCCTTTTTCTCATGAAAGATGCTGAGACCCTTATGCAAATAAGTTCTTCTACCAACCTAGAGCTCTGCATACCAAGCAGAAGCTTTCCCTCAGTTCTGCAAAACAAAAGACTTAGGACAGGTACTCTGTAGTCCTCTTCTCTGCTGTTCATCAAATGTTCTGGGCCGTCCCTCTTTCTGGCTCAAAATAGAATTGCACTTCTCTGCCCTCTTATGGTCCAGGTGGGACATGTGATCAGTTCTGGCCAATGAGGTGTAAATATAAGTGACACATATCACCAGGGCTGGCTACATAATTTATAGGGCCCAGTGCAAAATAAAAATGTGGGGCCCCGGTTTTTAAATTATTAAGAATTCCAACATGGCAACAGCAGAGCATTAAAACAAGCATGGAAGGGTGCCTGGGTGGCTCAGTCTCTTAAGTGTCTGACTCTTGATTTCAGCTCTGGTCGTGATCTTAGGCTTGTGAGATCAAGCCCCACATCAGGCTCCACACTCAGTGCGGAGTCTGCTTGAGACACTCTCCATCTCCCTCTGCCCCTCCCACCACCTCTCACATGCTTGTTCTCTCTCTCTACCCCCCAAATAAATAAGTAAATAAGTAAGTAAGTAAATAAATAAATAAATAAATAAATGCATGAATGAATAAACAAAATAAATAATAAAAATAAAACAAGCATGGAGCCCTTCTGAGCCTGGAGCCCTGTACACAGTTTACACACCCACATAGCTGGCTTCACATACCACTTGTGAGTTGGAGCATTTCATTACCTACGTGAAACACTCCAGAGATCTTTCTTTTCCTCCAAAAGACCAGCAACATTTAAGATTGTGGCTGCTCCAACAACCTGGGTCCCTGACAGCTACAAGGAGCAGTGCTCCTCCCCTCCCCAAACCATGATTGACAAGTAGCACAGCAATCAATAAGCCTTTTCGTTGGAGTTGTTTGCTATTGCAACATAAGTACCCCATCCTGACCCAAGTAGATTTCTCCTTGCCATATATTCACCCCAATAACACAGCCACCCATTTACCCTTTCTAAGACCAAAAAGACAACTGTCTGTCCCATCCTGTCAATCTAGTGAACAGCTAACTCCTTCACTGGATACAAATCCATACCTGGTTACGAACCACCTGCATCACTTTAGTGGGGTGCCTGACCCAGGGTAAGCCCTCAATAATTGGAATTCTAGGCATTCTAAATATTTTAAAGCTTTCCACCAAAAATCCTCGGACCCTTGTTGTACCCCACATTATAAATGCCAACACGAAGTATCCTACACAAAAAGTTTGAACTCACATAACTGGAAGTACAGATGTAGAGTAAGCTCTGGTTCCTTTTCGTAGAGATACTCTCAGCTCTGTCCTCCTCTGTGGGGGCTTTGTTCTCAGGCTAGCTTCTCAAGGTGCAAAATGGTGCCTGCAAGCAGCAGGGGCAATGCACTTCTTTGTTCAAAGTCATAGGAAACACAAAAAACCTTTCATATAACCTTAAAAGTCCTTCTCTTCAGCCTCCTTTGACTGAGCTAGGTCATGTATCCATTCCTGGACTACGAACAATTGCTAGGGGAATGCCAAGTGCTGATTGTTTCATTCATCAACATTTATTGAGCATCTGTTGAGTGTAGGGCATTACTCTAAGTTCTGTGACTGCGGGAGCTTAAATCTGGCTTCTGGAAATATATGTTGAGAAAGGTAGGATGGACTTTCCATCAGTGGCTTAGACCAGTCAGAACCATCCCACCTCCTTCCCATCTCCAGCTGGGGCTGAGATGTGCTTTCTTGACTGACATGGACTGGGAGTAGGGGCAGGCCATCAGCATAATGTTGGGGTTCTGCCAGGGAATGGAAGAGGGAGCGGATATTGGGTAGACAACCAACTGTGACTATACTCCTTTTTCTGAAAAAGATGTATTTTGTGAAGCATGTTAAGACCTAACTTTGCAGTAAGACAGCCTTTTGCATAAACTGCAAACAGGAATAATGTCAATAGTGTGAACTCTTTTGCAACATTTTCACAATATGTAGGAAAAGCTATAAAAATTTTATATCTATGTGATTTTATATCTAGTGATTCCAAATCCCCAAATTTGCTAACCAGTTGCCATAGCTCTCTCCCAGATCAAAGCCAAATACCCCTCCTTAATAGGCAGTCACCCTTCACTGTCATGCTACCCTCACTTCCACCAGCCAAGCCCTTGAGACTCCTGCACCCCTCCTCCCTTCCTTTCTGCCTTGTCCCTAAATAATCTCCTATTTCTTTCAAGGTTTGGCCATGACATCAACCTCAAGATCCAGGGCTCTTGCCCTCCATTTCTAAAGGGACCACTTACTGATCTTAATTATTTCATTGTGGAACTAATACCCACTCATTATAGAAAATAAGAAAAGATAGAACAGTCAAATGAATAAAAATAATCATCCACTCCCAGCAAATATTTTGGTCTACATCCTCTCAGTCAGTCTTATTTCTGTGTATTTGTACACAGTCAAAATCGTGGTGCACATGTAAAGTTATGTCTTGACTTTTATATAATATTTATGCAATGTAACATTCCCCATACTTTTACAGAATCTTTATAAAGATTTTATGGCTTAATGGTAATCTGTCCTCAGACAGCCTGCAGTTCATTCAATCTTTCCCTATCTGTTGAGTATTTAATTTGTTTCCAGTTTGTTGCTGCTATAAAGATGATGAGCCTTTCATGCAAGAGGCTTTTACCAAATTGTCTCTTTGAAATAGATTCCCAGATACGGAATGACTAAATCATTAGATATAAAACTTTTACAGTTTTTCCCACATATCATGAAAATGTTGCAAAAGAGGTCTCACTGTTGACCTTCCTGTTTACAACTTACGCGAAAAAGCTATTTTACTGCATGCATTGGTTGCCCACGGCTTCTCTAACAAATTAGCATGCATTTAGGGGCTTAAAGCAACCCAAAAGTGTCCCCTTAAAGTTCTGGAGGCCAGAAGTCCAAAATCAGTATCAATGGGATAAAGCCTAATGCCAGCCAGGCTAGAAGCTCTAGGGGAAAATCCATTTCTTTGCCTTTTCTAGCTTTTGGAGGTCACTTACATTCCTTGGCGTGTGACCCCTTCCTTGAATTACTCCAGCCCCTTGCCCCCATTGGCACATCTTCTGCTTCTCTTCTGCAGACAAATCTCTCTCTGCTTCCCTCTTATAAGGACACCTGTAATTACACTTAAGGCCAACCTGGATAATCCAGGGTAATCTCAAAATCCTTAGTTTAATCACATTTACAACACCTCCTTTGCCCTAGTAGATAACATTCAAAGGTTCCAGGGCTTAGGACATGGATCTCTTTGGAGGTCGTTACTCAGCCTACCACACTACACTCTCACTCGCATCGGGTATTCCTGTTTTTCCTTTACTTTGGACTAATTTGATAGGTGGGACATTAAAATACCAATGATGAGTGAATTTGCATTTTATTATTTTAGCCGTTTAAATTCCCTCTCTTATGACTTGTCTGCTCACTCCTGCGCCTGTTGAGATATTAATATTATGCTCACCAAATTCAAAATTATTGTCACATATTAAGAACATCAGGGGCACCTGAGTAGCTCAGTTGGTTAAGCATCTGCCTTCGGCTCAGGTCATGATCCCAGGGTCCTGGGATCGAGCCCCGCATTGGGCTCCCTGCTCAGCGGGGAGCCTGCTTCTCCCTCTCCCTCTGCTGCTCCCCCTTCTTGTGCTCTCTTGCTCTCTCTGTCAAATAAATAAAATCTTTAAAAAAAAAAAAAAAAGAACAATCTTTGGTTTGATGTGTGTATTGCCAATATTTTAATGTTTGCGTGTTTTCAGCAGCTATTTTTATTTTTATTTTATATCTCCTTTGCAATTTGTGTTTTGATTTACATAGAGGAAGGTTTTCTCTGTTGGGGGTACAGTTCCGAGTTTCAAGAAATGCACAGAGTTAATTGAACTGCCCTCTCTCGATATTGGTGATGCGTACACTCCTCTGTTACTATCTTGATTTTTGTTTAATTATGATGGGGTGGGGGCAGGAGGAACTACAGGCAGAAATTTTTAATGTTACATAATGAAATTTGTAACTTTTATGACTTCTTCCAACTTTTTTAACCTTATGAAGTATTCCCCATCTAGAGATTCCTTCATGCTTTTATAGTCTTTTTTGTATTACATTTGGTTCTTTAATCCATTGAAATTTATTTTGGTGTGCAGTAAGATGAGACTCTAAATTGATTTTTTTTCCCCCAAGTTGTAAAGCTATTGTAAAGCACCATTTATTGAATAATCCATTTCTTCCCTAGTGTTCTATGAGTCCTCCCCAGGGAGACATTTACAGGTACAATTTCAGGAGGCTAAATAAATTCTTAGAGCTTTTTTTAAAAAATGGAATTTTCTTGTTCTAAAACACAAAGACCCTAAGCTAAGTTAAAGAACATTTATTATTAATTTTTAACATATCTTGGATTCCCATGCCAAAAATAAATTAAAAGTAGTTGGTTGTTTTAAATCATCAGTTTTTTCTTTAGCTCTATAGCGGAGCTAAGTGAAAAGTGACAAGTTTAGACAACAAACTAGAGGTCACCTGTGGGGTCTCAAATAACTTCTGTGTAAAATTTTGTAATTGATGATGGATGGTGTGTGTGTATGCACATGTGCATTTGTGTGTGTGTGTGTGTGTGTTGTTTGCTTAAGCCCTTGCTCCTCAAATGGTGATCCCCCAACCAGCAGCATCAAACTCATCGGACAGCTCCTAGGAAGTTAGGATCTCGGGCGCCATCCCAACTTAATAAATGGTGATGTGCATTTTAACAAGATCCCCGGGTGACCCATGGGCGTGCGAAAGTCTGAGAAGCACTGGTTTCAGCATGGCCTTCCTGCTTGATTTGGCTTCCATTTTGTTATCACATTCAATCTGCAAAGCAAGTTCTTTTAACCACAGCGAAGAAACAGAGACCCACCCGGGTTAACTCCATTCAAGGGAACCAAGAAGCATCGAGGCAGCTACAGGGACTGAGTTGTGTGGTGCTCCTCTCAACCCGAAGAGGTTCATCACTCTTGTTCTTCACCATCAGTGCGTCTTGGCCACTGGCCTATCTTCTTCTTTTTCCCCCCTAATACATATTGGCTAGTTCTTTCCATAGCTTCCTGGTAAAATTCCATAAAGGGATTGTCTGATTGTCCTAATTATTCACTTTACTCTATTAAGCTGAACTTTCATGCCAGGCTTTCTCATGGCCAGTCTGTGTATTGTCCACCTTTGGGTCCCTTCCTTATCACCAAGGGTGATATAATTTCCCTTAGAAGGGCCCGTGGGTGTGGAATACCTAAGTGTTGTCACACATGCTCATCTCACACTTTAAAAAGATAGCACTGTGGTCCATCATAGCCTGAGATCTGAGCTCTGTGCCCAAAGATGAATTGAATTTGTCGAAACATTCAAAACCTCTCCCAAAAGCACTTTTGTGTGTGATTGGTAGGGACTGAGCTGTCCCTAGAGGGAGGGGTTGCTGAGTACTCCAGAAACACAGTAAATCTACTAGCCTACTGGCATTATTTTTGTATCTGAGTATAGTTGACACACAATGTTACATTAGTTTCAGGTGTACAACATAGTGATTTCACAAGTTTATACATTGTGCTATGTTCACCACCAAGTGTAGCTACCGTCTGTCTCAGTACATTGCTATTACAATATCATTGACTATATTCCTTGGGCTGTGTCTTTTATTCCCATGACTTATTCATTCCATAACTGGAAGGCCACATCTCCCACTGCCCTTCACCCATTTTGCCCAGCCCCCAACCCCCTCCCCTCTGGTAACCATCAGTTTATCTGTAAATCAAAATCACAGTCTTGTCCACAACCATTCATCATTTGAGCACTAAAACCAACCAGATATAAACTTTTCATCTATTTCTTTTGCCCTGGTGTTTCTCTCCGGGCCCCGTGCATTTGGTTCTTAAGCCCAGTCCCTGGGGACTCTTGTCTTCACTCTACAAGTAAGTTAATATCTCAGCTACTCTGAGTTGCTTCCATACCAAGGACACAAGAGCGAGCTTTCCAGGTGGCTGGGGAGGGCAGAAGCCAGTACTTCCAAGGGCTCATCTCAGGCCTGGCTTCTGCCCTCTCCATACCAGCATTCAGGAGTCCTTTTGGCCAAATAGGACACAAAGGCTAGTGACCATTTACTGAGCATCTGCCAAGCTGAGGGAGAGACAGGAGATCTAGTCTCCACCCTTGGAGAGTTCACCATCTGCTATGAAGATAAACCAACCTACAGCAAAGAGAAAAGCAATTATAGACAAATAGGAGCTTTTACTTACAAGTAGTTAGAGAGGAGAGACCAGGAAGTCTGGCCAGAGAATTTGCCTTAACATTACAATGCTCAGAAGTAAACTGGCAAAGTCCAACCCATCAGCTAGCTCATTCATTTTGCCCATTAGTTCATTCATTCAGCAATCATGTGCTGAGCACTCAGTGTCATTTAATCTTCATGATACTGAGAGGCAGATATGATTATTCCCATTTTACAGATAAGAAAACTGAAGCCTAACGAGGCAAGATGACTTGCCCATGGCCACACGTTTTAACAAACCTCCGCTCAAGTCTCAGCAAGGTAAGTGGTCACCAGCACAGGGACAGAGATGCCAGAGGGCCATAGAAATCCCAGTGATAGGGCTGGAATTCAGACTTAGGGCTGCAGCCTGATTCCCAAGCTCCCACTCTCAGCTGTTGTACCCTTGGCTCCTTATCCAGGGCTGGGACTCAAAATAGCGGGGAAGGAGGGCACTTCTGGAAGGGGGTGGGTTAAGAAAGCTTGCTGTTGGAACAATAGGAGATACTTTCTCCAGATTACTGACTCCTATACAAGAATCTGGGAGGTGATAGATATTGGGGCTATTTGTAGAGATCTGAAGTCCAAGTAAAAATGGTGAGAACTTGCTTCTGAGTTCTACTAGCTTGGGGTGGGTGGGGGGGCCACAAACTCCTTTAGGCTTCTTTGGGGGAGCAGCGGGGCAGAGAGGGGCCCAGGGACCCAGCCCGCACAGGTGAGCTTTGGCAGGGATGAGGGTGCCCCCACACTGAGTCCAGTCCCTTAGCCAAGGACACAGAGCCGAATGAAAGAGGCAAGACTGAGCTGTCCTGTAACAAACCTCAGCCCAAGTCTTAGCAGGGGAAATGATAACCAGAATGGGGACAGAGGAGCCAGAGGTCCATAGAAAGACCTCACACAGACCCACAATCCTCATCTTCTCCAAGATTACAAAGGCTCATGAGCCCCTTGCCCATGCACCCCAATCCATCTAAGAGAGAAGAGGTGGGGGTGGCTAAGGGTAGAAGTGATTTTATCCTGAAGATCCCAGTTAAAAGGGACTGGCTAAAATATTGTATCATAGTAAGTTCTAAAATGGGGGTGGGGGGAAATCAGTCCCCTTCAACCATTCCTGGGTGGGTGGGGGTTCATATACAACAATAGCAGAGTGATTACAGACAAACCACATTTTCCCTGATAAGTGAGTTGCTGGGGAGTGTTTTATAAATCCGCCACGCACATGGTGGGGTCACATCTAAAGCAGAGGCTGGTCTCTAAAGTAAGGTGAAATCATATCCAGTGTTTGCAAATACCGTTAAAAGTCCCTTCGGAGGTCACCACACTGGCAACCAGCCTAGTCAAACTCTGGACTAGGAAGCTGATTCTACAATTGAGCACTGGAATGAAACATGCACATCTTTAAACCTTGTACTCGCTGTCGAGCAGCTGAACCCCGGGAGAGGTCGTGAGGATCTGAAGGTCACTGCAGGCTGGGAAAGCAAGTGTTCCCATTGTGACAGGGAACGCTGTCATGGGAGAAGGAGGAAGTGATATCGCAGTCATGGGGGTGACGTCCTCATAGACGATGAGCCCAGAGCTTCCTGGAACTTACACAGCATCCCACAGGCTGAGAAGAAATTGTCCTTGCAAAGAAGTTTCTTCTCCTACAGACATTTATAAATAAGTTCAACAGCCATCTGCCTTGATTGCTTTGACCAACCTGCTGCCTAATCAAGAAGGCATGAAACAAGAGGTCCAGCCTACACTTCTCCCAGCCTACACATCACAACTAACTTCTACCCCCCCACACACACTGCAGCGTCTGGGCTCCCTGCAGCGCCCATCTCAGCAGTAGACATCACCTACTCTTCTTCTCTTGGAATTAATGTGCCGGAGCCCCACATTTAACACTGGAGAAGAAAGGAAAGCCAAACGTGATTACCATCTTCCATGATGTAAGAGTCATTGTCTTCCCCATTCATCCGTGTTTCTCTCTAACAAAGTCTTGCTGCAGGAAGAGTGAAATGTTGAGGGCATCAGGAAAAGGGAATCTGCCAGTGATTAATCAGATTCCTCAATTCTATCTGTAGGGATTCTAGAAGCAGGAGGGGTTCCATTGGACTATGTATATTTCTGGGGCTCAGGTATAATTCAGCCCAAAAAAGATACTAGATTACCATTAATCTGGGTAGGTAAAGACAAAGACTTAATTTAAATACTAAAGAGACATGGTCTCACTTGTGTTCTCAGACCAAGCAGTGAGTCTTACCATCATCATCCCCATTATAATATTATTGTGTTATTTCTGTAGATCAAAGCTCAGGAACAACCCTGGGAGCTCCACACTTTCTCAATGTTGAAATCCATTCATTCATTCAACAAATATTCTGTGTTTGGCACCAAGATTACAGTATTCAACAACAACAAATTCCTCAATCTCAAGAAGTTTATATACTGATAGAGACAAACAATAAACCAATTATTTTAAGTTTATATATAATTAATATACCAAGTGGATGAATAAAACAGAATAAGGCACTAGAGAGTGCCAATAGGGGGTGATATTTTATATGAATGGTCAAGGAAGGTCACTCTGAGTAAGGATTCCAAATAAGTGAGGAATGAGTCATGCTGAAATCTAAGGAAAAACATTCCAGACAGAGGCAACAGCAAGTGCAAAAGACCTGAGGTGTGACCTTCCCTGGCAGGTTCAGAAAACAGCAGGAGGGGAGTGTGGCTGGATCAGAGTGAGCAAAGAGAAGAACAGCAGAAGCTCAGGCCAAAGTAGCAATGAAGGCCAACACCTTCCCTTGTGTATCATGAAAAGGCTCCATATTTTACTCTGAATGAGATGAGGAGCCTTTGGTGGGTTTTGAGCAAAGAGTTTATATACTGATGTGACCTACAATTTTAGAAAGATAAATCTGCTTCTAGTAAGGAAAACGAGGTTTGCAATCATGAGACCTGTGGGGAAGCTAATGCACTCATCGAGAAAAGAGAAGACAGTGGCTCAAGCCAGGGTGGTGGCAGTGGAGAAGGTAAGAGGTGCTCAGATTTGGGATGTTTCATGAAAGCTGAGCCAATAATTTTTTCCATCATATTGGATTTGAAGGATGAGAGAAAGAGGGGGGTCAAAGATAACTTCAAGATCAAACTAGACTTCAGTTTTCTAAAGGGCAAATATTTACTCCAATTTCCAAAGAGCCCTGGAGAGGGTTGGCCAGCCCAGCAGGCTTTCCACCAGGAAGGAAACAATCAGGACCGAGCTTGAGCCGATTGGCTTTGGGGCAACACCCAATGAGAAGGGTCTTCTGGAAAGAGATAGAGCTCAAGGAGATAAGGCCTCAGCAGCATGAGAGGTGGTTATGAGGTGAGAGACATGATTACTTTCAAAGGTTTCCAAACCTTCCCTAAAATTGCCGAACTATCAAAATGCTATGTGTGATCAGATTTCTGTGGCTATGGGCTTTGTGCCCAGTCTGTTGTTGGGAATTTGAAGAAATTGGTAGGAAGTCTCTGGACTCTCAGGAGCCATAAAACTGGGGACTCTAGACAAATTTAGCCAGATACCCCCAGAGCAGGGCCCCTGCCTGCCAACATCAGAGTTCTGAGATACATTTATTCAAGTGTTTTATCTGGGAGTCTTATCTTCTCACCAAATTGGTAGGTCTCTTGAAGGCAGAGATGACTTTACACTCATTTAGATCCTCAGGGACTTACTCAAGCTCCATACAGAGCCCTCAAACTGAACCTGATTGCATTAGATTAACTTGGATTCCATAATGCTCATGGAAATTTTGGCTTAGAGTACAGTTCCTTCATTATCTTTGTTTGGAATCTCCCAAAAGCAGACTCTGAGACAAGGACTGCCAGGCAAGTTGTTTATTTAGGAGGTGATCTCAGGCAGCCGCAAGAGAGGAGTGGGAAAGTGAGACAAGGTAGGGAAGGCAGCCCATGAAGGGACCATCAATGAGCAGGTCACCACAGTGAAAAGCTGGGAGCTCACTTCTGTTGGAGAATTTTTAGGGAGTATATAGAATACACCAAGGTGTCCCACATAAGGGAGAGGAAGCTAGAGTGTTTATCTACCAACTCCCGTCTGTCATTAGTTCAGGGCTACTCCCAGGACTCCTAAGCCCCAGCATTCCAGCTTGCCCTATACAAGGAGACTTCAAAGACTGGGAAACATCCTCAGTCTCAAGTGCTTGTAGCAGAAATCTTTAGGTGGGAAAGGGAATAGTGAGCGCCAAAGAGATAACATAGGCAGGGCATCAATAGCAATCTCAAAACTAATTTTCTTCCTTTTAAGTGATAAAGAAAATGCTGGCTCACAGAAAAACTAAAAAGAATGGCTGCATCAATTTCCACCCCCCCCCCATTCTCTCTCTCTTTCCATTCTCTGCTCTCCTTGGTGTTGGCTTCACTCTGAGCAGCTCTTCATGTCTTCATGGGTCAATGGCAACAAGACCACAAGAGCAACTTCAGCCTAATATCATCTGACATCATCCTTACATCCAGAAATCCCAGAAGAAAGAATTTTGCCTTCCCAAAGCCTTCAACAAATGTCTCACTGGACCAGCCTGAGTCATGCATTAGCCTCAGAGGGGCCATGGAGATGAAATAAGCTCTCTTGAAAGTCCAGGATTGTGTGCTCACCCCAGAGCCTTAGAGGTTGGAGTTAACTCCACAATAACAACATAAATAATGTGAGGAATCAAAGGTCTATAAAGGGTTAGAGGTTTGCTCAAAATCACACAGCCACTGTGGGCAATCAATAAGAGAATGATGGACCACCCAACAGAAAAATGGGCAAAAGTTTTGAACAAGCTTGTTTTGAACAAGCACTTCACTAGAGAGATTATCCAAATGGTCAATAAACATATGAGTATAAGGTGCCCAACCTGATTAGCCATAAGGAAAATGCAAATTAAAACCATAATGTAGTATCATTACACAACCACCAGAATGGTGAAGATGAAAAATACAAAAGGTAGCAAGTATTGGCAAGAATACAGAGCAATTGGAAATCTGATACATTGCTGGTGAGAGTGAGGTTGCTGAAAACAGTATCTACAAATGCTAAATAGATGCCTACTCTACAGCCCAGCGATCCTACTCCTTGGGGCATGTGCGATGGAAATGCAAACATTTATCTATCAAGACATGCACAAGAATGCCAGAGCAGCTTTATTCATAATAGCTAAAAACTGGAAACAATTCACACATCCATCCAAACCGGAATGAACAAATAGACCATGGTATAGTCATAAAATGAAATACTGTACAGCAATGAAAAAGAATAGCCTGTTGTTACACACAATGTGGATAGATTTCATATATGTAATGTTGAAGGGAAAATGACAGATGCAAAGGTATGTGCACCAAATATTTCCACTGATCTGACTTTCAAGAACTGGCAAAATTAAGCTATGCTATTAAAAGTCAGGATAGTGGCTACCCTTGAGGAGGTAGTGGCTGGGAAGAGAGCACAGGGTGGGGGTTTTGGAGGTACAAATCATCTTCCAGTTCTCTAACCAAGTGCCAGTTACATGGGTGAGTTCAGTTCATGATAATTCATCAAGGAGCAGTACACTTTTGTTCACTTTTCAGAATGAATGAGAGTTCAATTTTTTTTTAATTTCATAAAAGACAAAAAATTATCCATCCTGTTAATGAAAGAACTGGAGTTAATAAAACCAAAGCCTTTCTCTCCCAATCAGAAGGTTTTCTACCAAACAAATTCCCCAGCACACCTTCAGGGTCCCCTTTAGCCAGACCCAACAAAGCTGATTGCTCCTGTGTTATACTTTATTGGAGAATGGAGTCCCCTTGCCTCTCTCATCCTTACCCATGTACGAAGGCAGCTTCCCAGCCTGGCCTGGATCTTTCCTTTGGCAGCTTGTACTACCCTCCCTGCTCTGGGTGGGAGGTAGCTGCCAGGATTCCAGCCTCCCTTTTCACCAGCTCTTTCTCTTCTGGAATTTCCTTGAGCCAAATGTTCTTTGAGTCTTTGGCTGATCTTGCTGAGCTCTTTCCAACTCCTGTTTAATTCCTTCAATGGGTAAAAGTGTTCCAGATTCAGGATGAACAGATGGATGCATGAGAAATGAAATTCACATAGTCATGAAGGCCTTTGGTCCTCATTGCCAAGGTCACATTATAGAATCTCCTAGAATTCAGGCCATAGGAGACCCTCTACCCCATAGGTGATCTGTGCCTTCAGAGCTCCAGCTATGGGTGGGCTGCACTCAAGGGCCCACTCTCTCTTTGCTGGCCTCCTTGAGGTGATAGCATCTGTTTCTGGAACAATATTTGAAATTGGACTCATAGGTTAGTCTAATGGCAGGGGTGGGAAAAATCAGTCTATGGCAAGTGTGAAGTGTTCTTTGAAGCCAGGACTGGAGGTGAGTCTGAGATGGGGTCAGAGGGTCCATCCATGACCCCAAATTGTAGGTCATAACCACCAGCTCAAGTTTCCCTCAGTGGGGAACAGATCAAGTACTGTGTTAGGACAAAGGTATGCAGATGCCCTGGCAAAAGGTACCCGAGCAGCCACTCAGACTCAGAAAGAAGATGTGGGTTTTGGCTGGCCAAAGTGGCACTTTCTCCCAATATCCAAATTACTTAGTAGTAAACTTTCCAGTCAAAGCACGTCTTTTGGCAATACTGAGGGCCTAACAAGCTTCAGGGTCACTCCAAGTTTATCAACCTTTCTCCTCTTTAGCAAAGAGCTTACACTGAGAAACCCTGCTTCACAGGCCCACCTGACCCGTCCCTTGACCTCAGACCTACCTCCAAGTGCAGCACCTCAGTTCCACCTGGCCCCTAACACTCATTGTCTCCCAGCCCTCATCATAGGCACAGCGAACCCCAACAATCCCAGAATGCTTCCGGAACCCTACACCCACTGGTTCTCATGTTGAGGCCACCCACATGGTTTGGGTGACCCTGAATGCACACCTTGAGATGAGAAATCGAGCGCAAGTTTAATCTGGGGAGAAGTGACAGCAGGAAACACTCATGGGAGAGTTGAAATCTGAAAAAAGAAGAGAAGGCAGCCCCCAAAAGGGGGTATATTATCCAGCAAGTTACCACTATGGGCTTCTGGAGCTACTCCTGTGAGCAAGGCTGGGAATGAGGCTAGCTGTGTGTAGGTCCAACCTTGGGGGAGCACACAGCACACACTTCTGCCAATTGCCGAGGTGTCCTTTGCACTCCATAGCTCATTGTGTGTGTGTGTGTATATATATATACATCACCTCTTCTTGCCCTATGCTCAGGCCATACGCAATCCCCAGCCAGAAAAGGAAGTCCTGGGGCAGAGTCACAGTGTCCACTGTGCAGAGTGAATGCTGCAGGGATGTGGGCAGGGCACCAACAGCAACCACTATGGTCCCCATAATCGTGTCACCAGCACCCATCACACCAGTGTTCATGGAAGACTGCTCAAGGACTCGGCCCTGTGCTTGGCTGTGCCATGGGGACAGAGAAGAGACTCAGGCCCAGCCTTGGGCAGACAAAGCTCACACCTGCAACAAGAGCGAACACTCAACCAGATGCCAATATCCCCTGGCCTGATGAGTGACCCTCAAGAACATGCACTATGAAGGAGCAAGGGGAGGAAGAAGACCCAGCAGAGGTGCAACCATAACCGGGCCTTGAGTCATGCACAGGAACTGGGCAGGCAGAAGGAGAAGAGTGGGCTGGCAGGCCCAGAAGGAGTGGGGTGGGGGTGAGCTGACTGGGAATGAGGGTACAGCTAGCTGTGTGTAGGGCTGGCGAGGCAGGTCCAAAACAATTTAATCCATCAGCCAAATGTGCATTAGCTCCCACTGCACACATGGTGTGGATAACCGGAACGTCAGTTTGATTAATTATGCATTCTGTTATGGTTATAATTATTTATGGATTGGAGGGTAAAGAATTATCAGGCAGCGCTGGAATGGCAAGAATTCGGGAAGTTAGCTCGGATGAAATAAGTGACAGAGACCCATGGAAGCTGGTTGAGCAGGAGAGTGCCATGATGAAAGCATTATTCCCATTTGTGGCCGTGCCCCCACCAGGAGGAAATCAAGCGGCTTCCGGCGCCTGTGGATTCCTGGTAGAGGGTCTCCTTCCATCCTCCAGTGAGCTCCCACATCTGGTCTCCCTCAGCTCAGGCCTGCAGGTCTACCTGAGCTCACTATCTGACTGGGGAGGGGCTCCTCTGTGCACAGAGCTCGCAGGAAGTGCCCAGGAATTAGCTCCTGGGTGAGGGCGGGAGTTGGGGGCGGTGCTCCAGCCTCCTCACCCCTCACCCTTCGAGGGACATTCAAGCAGAAGCCCCAAGCAGGACAGAGTTTCCTGAGGGCCCCCACCAACCCATTAATGTGCCCTCCACTGGCATTTCCTCCCTTCCCTGTCTCACCTCCCCACTCCTCAGAGTGACTCCTGGGACTATCCCCCAAATAATTCCCTTGGACCCAAATTGTTCTCAGGGTTACAACACATGGCACCAGACAGAGAAAACATGCATGTGGCGCTCACATATGAAAATTGCCTGCGAGGAGAAATGTTTAATAATCTTTCTCTGGATCTGAGAGGACTGGCAGGGAATTTAAGAGCAGGTGAATCGGGGTTGAAGGCAGAGAACTCTGGGGGGTAGTCCAATATTTTCTTTTCTCTTTTTGATGAAGCAACAGTGGTAAAATCAACTCAAAGTTACCCATATATCACTAAGTTAAGGGAAGAGCATCTTAAACAGAACACGTAAATTGTCTAGGGCACCAAACCAGACTGCTCATTGAGGCAGAGCATAAATGCTAGAGGGAGATACAGCACCTGTCCCAGATCTTTCTGTTCTCAGACTCCCTTCCTATCTCCCCGGCACCCATCCCCACTCGCGCAGTCACTCAGTTCCCTAGCCACAAGACCATGGAAAGAGACACTGATAGTGTCCTGTTAAAGGCACCCCCTTTGGCCACTGCCACATCCCACACCCAGCTGCTAGCACCCACCTGATCTCTGGCCACTAGAGTCCGCTGTGCTGCCTGCCACACAGGCTAGGCATGCCAAATGCCTGAGGATGGGCTCTCAGCCACGACAGGAGTTGGTGGATAACTATGCAGCATCCATGGTGGGATAACCTTGAGGCATGCACTTTACACTGCTTCCCAAGGGTTTCCCGTGGAACTGAACCCCACTGCCCACAGTGGTAACTAGACTGAAAATGCCTCCTGCATGGGCTGACTTCCCTTTTCTGTCTCACTTTCACCTCCCCAGCCAGTGTTTCCTAGGATCACCTCCCAAGTAAGTTACTTGCACTCACATGCTCACCTGACGCCTGCTTCTTGGGGAACCCCACTTTAGGTAAGAGTGGGCAGGTCACCTCTTCTCTCTGAGTCTCTAGTCCAGGGTATAATATCTTCTGTCATCTCAAATGAAGGTGCATGGGGCAAGGTGAGGTTCATTCAACACTTGAACACAGTAGGAGGACCGTCAACATTCATTTGATGATGATAAAAGTTGAAAGCTTGCTCTGGGAACATCATAGCTATAGCTTCTCAAGTGCTTTGTACAAGTCAAGAATTTGTTCATCTCATTTGAACTGGATGACCATCCTGTGAGGTGGGATATATTATCTTAATTCACAGCCGAAGATGTTGAGGTTCAGAGAGTTTAAGGAGCTTGCTCAAGGTCACAAAGGAAGTGATGGTGCCAGGATTCAAATCCCCACTTGACCCCAAACTCTGTTCTCCTACCACTATGCAAAACTCTCTCCAAATAAAAAAAAATATCATCTTTATATCCAATGTTGGTTGTAGATTGAATTTGGCAGGGGGATTACCTTTTTCTGCCTTGGAAACTCCTATTCACCTTCAACATTCAGCTCAGGCTTCATTTCATCATGGAAGCATTCTCTGATTCCCCTCCTCAGCAAGGCTGGGCTAAAAGCTCAGGGCCCCACTGGACTCCACCCACATGCCTCAAACCCTGCTGTGATTCTCTATTTACTTTACTGCCCACATTCACCCCCCTGCCCAGCTCTATAAGCTGAGAGCATAGCTTGAAACATAAGACATGGGGTCTCCCCATGGAGAGCCTCAAAATGGCTTCAGGAAGGTTCCCAACCACCTGTGCCAAAGGCCTGGGGCCCCTCAGGATACCACAAAGCATTATTAATAATAATAATAACTCAGTAAACAAAGAAATGACTATCATGAGGACACAGTGTCTCCCTGCACATCTCGGTCAGGAGAAAAAAGAGAAGGTATCATTTAGCCAACATGCCTCTCAGCTTTTCTGGGGCTTTGTTTCCTCATCTGGTCTCAGTGACCCCCCACAGCCTTCCACCTCCGACAAGGGGTGATTCTAGGGATGTCCTAGTCCTGCTGCGCATCTCAGGGGAGATAAGGAGTGTGAGATCCCCTCTAGGGCCTTATCCTAAAGTCAGGAAAGCAAAGTTCTCAGACATGGCCCAAATGACAGTATGGGCCAGGTGCCCAATTGGTTCAGACTGGGGGAAGTGAGAAAAAGGAGAATGAGTCAGAGACATTGTTTTGTCTTCCCCTGTGATGAGAATTCCTGTGAATGGTGAGGGAAGGGGTGAGTACTGGCAGGGCCTGAGGAAATGGGAGTAGGAAGAGGACCAGGCAAGGGTGTGAGATCAACCAAAATGCCAGGAGGGTAACTTTGGATCAGGACTGCAGAAGGTTACATCAGGGACAGGGGAGCTGGAGTATTGATACCCCCACATCCGTCAGTCATTAGTTAAGAGCCGCCAGGGTGTAAATTTCCAACTTACTCTTGCAAGGTGGGTGGCAGCACCAGCGGGCCTGGGAAATATAGCTCTCTACAATCTAGAGCAGAGAAGGGAGAAGGACAAGAAATGTATCTGTGAGCAAACCAATGATAGGCATGCCTGATGACTTAGGAGACTCAGTCTTAGAGTCACAATGCTTGAGATGTTGTTCCCAACATATTTCAAAAGATAACTCAGAGTTACCCAGTGAGTTCTCAGAATTTCCTGAATTTAGAACCTGATTGCCTATGGTTATGAGATTCCAACATAAATGCCACCCTCTGCAACAGGACAGCTGGCTCAGCCAGGTGGTATGCACCCAGGAACATCCAGACCCAGAATTTTCAGTTCTCTGAAGTCTCAAGGCCTGGTTTCTTGCCAAAGGGGACCAGGACATTCTCTAGCTGTGAATGTGGCTGATTATTGAAGAAAAACCAAGTTAGACTACCTTTATGGTGACCAAAAAAAAGTGGGCCTTGCTAAAGCTCTTCTAAAAATTGTTAAAACCAAAGAAATGTCTGGGCTTCCACTGAGTTTTGTGTTTTTTTGGTTTTTTGTGGGTTTTTTTTTTTTTTTTTTTTGGAGCATCAATCTCCTAGGATGCAAAGCAACCTGGTGTCTCCACACTAACAGCATGCTGGAAGAAGAAAAGCTGAGGGTAGGAGGTAGGGAGGCAGAGGAGCTTGAGCAAACCCAGGACTGCTTGAAGTCCCTACAGGGAGCAGGAATGAGAGGCCTTGCTCAACCTGCCATGCTGGCTTCCCCTAGCAGGCCGCCTCTGTCCTGAATCATGTCATGGGATTTGGCCCCACATGTCAAATAACTAGCTCTAGAAATTGACGGCAGGGCACAGGTGAAAGGCAGGGACTCCCAGTACATTCACAGGGTCTCTGATCTTTCCCCCTGCAGGGTCTCCCAACTGATGCCTTCAAGCAAACAGAGACCCACTGCTTTCATTCACTTCTAAACCTTGCTCAACCCAAAGTCCCAGGCCAACTTTAGGGCATTTCCTCCACCTCCTATCATCTGCAGACCCCACCCTCAGCCCTCAGAGGTCCCAAAACTGTCAACCCCCTGCCACACATCTTCATCCAGTCCTGTTCATTGAGAAATGGCCCAGACTCCCCACCATTAAATACAGTGGCCCAGGAGACAGTGTCCTATAAACTCAGTTCCTGGGATGTTTGAGAGTGATAACATCTTGATACGTTCCTCCTTGCCTGGAGATGCAAGACCTAAGTCAAAGGAAATGATGTGGTAATGGCAAGACTTCAAGCATGTGACAGGCTAATGGGAGAAATATTTTGAGGTGAGGAAGCCCCTCCGGAATTATCAGTCACCAAGGCCAGGGGTTCTAGAACTGGAATAGTGTAGGAAGTACAGCTCCATTTTTAATCTTCCACAAGCTCTCTGGACACAGCACAGATGCTCCCTTGGCACCCAGGCACATGGAGCTATAGATGCTGAATCAGAGGGTTCTGCAATAGGGAGAGGCGGGATGGGGACCAGATGTCCAACATCATTGCCAGCTGATCGACTAGTAATTAGTGCGAATATTCCCTTCCCTCAGTTCTTAGTGACTCTTTATTCAGATTAAAATCAAGTCTAGGCGAGTTGCAAGAATATCTCTTTATGATCCCAGAGCAGGCAAGTCCCTGTAAGCGAATAGCCAGAAAAAATGATTATCTTCATGTTCTGCTTGCAAGCCAAGTGGATGTCAGGGTTCTGAATGCTTCTTCATCCAAGAAGAAAAAGGCACAGATAAACTATACCTTGAATCACAAGTAATGACTGTGAGAAGGCACCTGAAATCAGGCAATGAAGCTCTCTGGACTGGTTTGGGATGGCCTATATCAGTGCCCAAACTATTATCAGCAGAGGCACCAAGGTCAGGTGTCTCCCACAGCCTCATCACCTCCACGCATCTTGATGGAGTCTCCTTGTACATCATTATCACCTTGGTGAGCTTCACCATCTTCTTCCCCTTTATAATGACCAACATCATCACTAATGACATCAGTCATCTCCCTCATTCCACTTAACACTGAAGTTCAGCTCAGTGTCACCTCCCCTGGACAACTTTCCCAGCCATCTTTTCAGGCACAGTTGGTTGTTCCTTCCTCAGTGCCCCCAAAATGGCATACTCCTGTGGGGCTGATCTGTGGCTCTCTCTCCTATCAGGCTGTGAGCTTTTCAAACCCTGAGCTGATTTTCAATCTTTGTTTCCTTAACACCCAGCAAGTGCCTAGAATACAGTAGGTTCACAATATTCATGTACACAATAAAAGACTGAGAAGACATTTCAACAACATGGTGCATAGTTCTGCTTCCAACTTCCACTTGCCCTATCTACACAGCTCATTGAGTGAACCCCCTACAGCTGCGGGCCTTAGACAAACCACTGGGCTCATCTGTCCTCTCTTCTGTATCTTCCCACCCCCAGCAAGTGGCCAGTTCAAGGTATGGACTGTGGGGGTTCCTGGAGAAGAAAGAGCAGCCATAGGAAGTATTTGAGAATAAAGACCAACAAGGCTTGATAGCAGACTGGGTATAGAAAATGATGATGAGGGAGGAGCCAGGTGATCAAGAAGGCTACTGCTGCTGACCGACAGGACAATCTAAAGGAAAGCTGAGGACAGGATGGGGGGAAGGGTGAATTCAGTTGAGGACAAGTTGACTTTAGGAGGTCAGCGGGAGATTCTGGTAAGTCAATGGAAATACAAGACACACACCTAAGGGAAGTGGTATGCCTGAGGCTGGGCGTGAAGAATTTGGAGTCCCCCACATTGAGATGAAAATTGAGGGCATACAAGATCATCCATTTGAGAGTTCTAAGGACAAGAGAGATCAAAGAGCAAAGGAGAGCAACAGGCCCAACCAAGACTCGGCTTTGGAAGCACCATCATGTACTGGGGATAGGTCATGGGGATAGGGACCCCAGGAATAAGTTGACATAACAGTGCCATATTCGAGCCTGAAGCAAAAGGAAAAATCAGTGATGCTGATCCTGTCTTTATTTAACATTTTAATATGTTATTCATCATGGATTTTGGTATTTTCATTTTTTAAAATAGTTCATTAAAATGTTATCGTGAGAGATAGGATCGAATGTAACAGCCCAGGAATGTCCTTCTTAAGAAAAGGAGACCTGAGGCAGCTGAACCCTGTGGCCAGAGCCCAAGCGCCGGATCCCACCGGCCAGGATTCAAATCCTGGCTCTGACGTCTCTTAGATGTGTGATCTCATGCAAGTCACTTCCCTTCACTAAACTTGGCATCCTCACCTGAAAAATACCTTCCTTAGCAAAGCTATCACGGTGCCTAACTTACATGGTGATTCCTAAAGAGTTGTCCCCACACCTCTGGGCACTTAAGATGGTGAGGAGGGAAATGAATTGGCTGGACAGGGAGGGGATGGTAGGAGTGAGGAGTCTGGGGAGGAGAGAGAGACAGTGCAGCCAGGAAACCAGGCTCCTTCTTGTCCACATCTGACAGACAGACAGAGCCAGACAGAATTGGAGCACTCCATCCACCATCTCCACATTTTAGATGTTGCATTACACTCTTTTAATATCTGTGACTTCCTTCCATTTCTTTGCGTGGGGGATGGAGACTCCAAACCTTCCCACAAGGCAGGAAAGGCCCAGTGCTCAGAGTGAGCTGGACCCTGGCCACCATCTGACCCAGTCCACACTCCCTCCCCTGTCCTCCAGAAGCATTGTCACAGACCCTTTGATCGGTACCCTCAAGGTGACAATGCACAGCCACTGCAGCTTGGCTCCCGGAGGACGGGGTTGAGGCTGGGTTGGGGAGGGGGCTCTGCCATCGTTTCCTTCCCAACCCTCTTTTCTCAGAAGCCTGTAACTCCCCAGCATGTTTTGCCCTGGTGGAAAATGTCCATGTTTGGTGTCTGCCCAAAGGAGAATCTCTATGGAAAGTTTGAGAAAGATTCCCTCTGGCTGGGAATGTGAAAAAAAAAAAAAAAACTGTGCCTTTCCCATTTGGAAAAAAAGGAAAGAACATACTTGAGACGTGGTTATTTTTGTCTCAGATTCAGAAGGAACTGACTTGGACAGTGCTCACTTGGCCTGCATTCCCATCGCTTTGTTGGTAAAGGCAGATGGACCAAGCCACACGGAGGTGATGCCGACCCCAAAATACTCATGTCTCTTCTCACGAGTCTTTTTTGTTTTACTCTTTCATTAGATGTAGCCTACAAATAATAAAATGCACAAACCTTAAGAATCTCATGTATACAGCTTGATAAATTTTTACGTAGGTGTATAACCATATAACGCCGCCCACATCAAGATCTAAAACATTTCCAGGACCCCAGAAGGCTCCCTCCTGCCACTTCCCAGTCAATACTCACACCCTGAAGTGAGCCAATTAGTTTTGCCTATTCTTAAATCCCACGTAAGTGGAATCATACAGTATGTATGCTTGACGTCTCGTTTCATTCATTCACCATAACACCTATGAGATTCATTCATACAGTTGCATATTTATTACTTTCCTAAGGCAGACATAATGACGCACCACAGACCGGGGCGGGGCTTAAAACAACAGAAATGTATTTTCTCACAGTTCCAAAGGCTAGAAGTCCAAGAGCAAGGTGTTGGCAGGATTGGTCTCATCTGAGGCTTCTCTCCTTGGCTGGTAGACCCCGTCTTCTCCCCATGTCTTCACATGGCCTTCCCTCTGTGCATGTCTGTGTCTTAATGTCCTCTTCATATAAGGACACATATTGGATTAGGGGCTGTCCTAACAACCTCATTGTAACTTACCTGCTTCTTTAAAGACCTTGTCTCCAAATATAGTCACATGAGGTACTGGAGTATAGGACTTCAACATGTGAATTTGGGGAGAGGAACACAAGTCAGCCCATAATACATATAATACTGAATGTTTGGGGGTTTTTTTTTATTGCTGAATTGGATTCCACTGTGTGACTTTACCACAACTTAGGTATTCATTCTCTTACCAGTAGCCATTTGAATTACTTCCAGGTTGGGACTGTTACAAACATTGTGGCCATCAACATCTCTACTACGCCTCTTTTAGTGAATGTAAGTACTCGTTTCTGGTACGCACGTACCCAGGTGTCCAATTGCTGCTTCATAAGGTAGGGGGATGAGCAGCTTCAGTAGATACCGCCAGACGGTTTCCCAATGTAGTTGCACAAAGGCTCTACATCTTTGCCAACTCTTGTATTATCACTCCCTTTTATTTTAGCCTTCTCCAAGAATCTTAAAAATGGTCTCAAAGCAAGTTCATCTGCAAAATCTATGCTCCTGGGAATTGTGGAGAGCATTTACCATATACATGTATGGATAACCCCCATTTCTTTTGGGCCAAGAACTCTGGTCTTCTGCCTCCACTCCACTCCTGCTCAGGAGTCTTGAGGTTTTTAGTGGGATGTGTCCCCAGTTGGGGCTGGCACAGCATAAGATCTGGGGGAGCCATAAGGCCAGTGAGGAACTGACCAGGAGAAGAGAAGAATGAGATAAAGTGAAGAGCAAAATACAGTTAAAAGAGTTGTTTCTGGCCACCTGGGGAATGAAGGCTACGTTTGTATCTCAGAGAGAGCTTCGAAGAGCCCCTGCAAGATCATCTGTTTCCTCACAGACAGTTCCAGCCAGCTTTTTGTGAAAAGGAAATTCTGAGTGCATCCAGGCCCCACTAGGAGGCTTCTCAAAGGAGACCCTTCAAAAGAGTCTTCACCCTGAAGGTCTTGGATTCAGGACAGACCTTCCACTCCCCCATTTCCTCCTCCACCTTGCCTGCCCTAGTGCTGGAAATTCCCACAGAGTGCCATTCCCCTGCATTACCACATTCTCTTTCCTGGTGTCCTCAAACCTCCGAAAACTGTCCAGTCAGAGAAAGACAAATACCATATGACTTCACTCATCTGTGGAATTAAGAAACAAAACAAATGAGCAAAGGGAAAAAAAGAGAGAGAGACAATCAAGAAACACACTCTTAATTATAGAGAACAGACTGATGGGGGAATGGGGGAAACAGGTGATGGGGACTAAGGAGGCCACTTGTTTTGATGAGCATGGGGTGATGTATGGAAGTGTTGAATCACTATATTATACACCCAAAACTAATATAACACTGTATGTTAACTAACTGGAATTTAAAAAAAAAAAAAAAAAACCCTTCTGAAGACCATCTAGATCTGAAAGGAACAGGAAGATAACCGTGACTTACCCAGATCCCCACATGCAAGTCAGGCTCTTCAGAACTAGCAGCACAGGGGCTTGTTTGGAAAAACATAAAGCAAATCCTTATCTTACTCCTCAGTCCAAAATAAAATCCAGTTGAAGCGAATATTTAAGTGTAGAAAAGAAACCATAAAAGTATTAGGAGGAAAAAAAATTAGTAAATTTACTTATAATCCTGGAGTGCAAAGTCTTTTCTATTTAAATAAGATAAAAACCCAGAAGCTATTAAGGAAATGATTGATACATACAACTACATAAAAGTTAAAATTGTTTGAGGGATGAAAAATGCCATTAAGAAAGTCAAAAGATAAACACTGAACTGGGGGGTAAAACTTGCAATACATTTGTCAAAGGCTCCTTTTCTGAAGTCACACCAAAAAATATTTGTATTAATTAGAAAGGGCCTCACAACCCCACAGGAAAAAAAATGGAGAAATGGGTAAAAACAGGAGGTCACAAAAAGAAGGAATGCAGATGTCCAATACACATAAGAAAAAATGCTCCACCTGAATCATAAATAAGTTAATGCAAATTGAGACAGTAAGATGCCTTTTCAAAACTGATTGTAACTGTCAGGAATGCAAACGTTGAACAACAGATATTTGGTGAGAGTTTGGGGAAACAGGCATGCGTGTGCACTGTTAGTGGGTGTGTGTATTGATGGAGTCCTTCTGCAGGATGATTTAGTAACACCACCAAATTCTACAGCTCACATAGCACTCGATCCAGCAATTCCACTGTCAACAATTTAACCTCCAGATATACTGACAAAAGGGTCCAATACATATGTTCAAGATGTTCATTGCAGCTCTGTTCTGAAGAAGCAAAAACTAGAAGCAATCTAAACTTCAACCAACGGGCAATAAATTGTAGTATATTTATTGTAATGGAATATTATATGCTTGTAAAAAGAAAAGAATTAGGCAGACCTGCGTGTAGATATAAATAAATCACCAAGCTATATTTAGTGAAGAATGCAATTCACTGAATAATGAGTGAGCCTTTGTATAAATAAAAAACCCGAGAGTATAACAGGAATGTTTTTAGCTACAAAGACTCAGAAACATGAGTAACCGTGGCTTAAACAATAAAGACAGTTCATTATCTCACATAATAAGAAACCTGAAGTTTGGGAGTTCAGGCTTGGTAACAAAGTCATAAAAGACCGATCTTTCTGCTCCTCCATTCTCTGGCTATCTGATCTGTTATTGTCACTTGCTTTTGCAAGATGGCTGTCTCTGCTCTAGGTACCCTCCACATTTCAAGCAAGAAGGAGGCAGAAGATTTAATGCTACTAAAGGTTCTTCTCATGCATGTCTCTTATACTCATGGGCCAGAACGGTGTCACATGAGACCCCTCCACCATCCAGTTGCAAGGGTTTCTGGGAAAGTGGGTATCTAGCAGAAAAGGAACCTGTTACCATGATTGCCTTAGCCGACCATGATTTGTCTTTAGAGGCTGGGCACATTACCACCCTAAATTAACTCCTTAGCAGGGATTCTTTTGGTAATAATCAATATTTTATTATAATAACAACAATTATCTTAAGCCTAGTTATAAAAATGTTTTAAATGAATGGGTAACTAAATCATCAAACAAGCTAGAGATATGGCTATCTGGTTGGCTTTATTGAGAGCCAAAGATAGATGGTAATACATATGTTAGTGACCTCAGGTGGGGGCGATTTAGAGCATCTGCCATGACAGAGAATGGAACAGTAATTCTCTAAAGGGCACAGGGTCTGCTGCTTTAAGCTCCAAGACCACTCCCAAAGGGCTACTGACAGAACCCAGAATTTAGCAATATCTTGATTGTTTTTGAGAACATAAATTGGATTCATCTCTCTTCTTTCGGGGGACTGGGGACTCCACGCAGGACCCAGGGAAGTTGCTTTGTCTAAGGTGCTGACAGACTGGTGAGGTCTACTTAACCCAAGGCACTCACTAGCACCCCTGCTGGAGAAAAGAGTGATCCCACCAAATGCCCTGAATCCCAGCAGGATCTGGGTTCTCGTAAGAAGCTCCCATTTTCTGCCATGTCTCTTCACCTTAATGGTATTCAATTTCCTCACTAGTTAAAGGGGGCAAGTGGACCCATCATCTCAAAGACACTTTCCCAGTCTGTAAGGCAGCAGTTCTAAACAAATCTTCTCCCTCCACCACAACCTCTATGGTTTCGCTATCACAGATCCTGGAGGTCCAACAACGGGGACTCAAATCTCAGTTCCCCCCTTACAAGCTCTGTAAGCCTTAAGCAAGTTATTTAACCTCTCTGACTTCATTTACTCATCTAAATTTTTTTTTAAGGAAATACTTTGCGGGAAAGGAGGTTCACTGGGTTTCTACTCCAGCTAAACCTGCTGGGGTCCCTTCTGGGGTCCCAAGTGGTCCCTATGTTGCCAAACCCAACGGGCATTCTTTTGTCCTTATTTTTCCTTTTTACAACATCCGATAGTGTCCCTTCCAGCCTCCTCCCATCCTTGCAGCTCCTCTCTCCCCTTCCGTGAGCCCAGCTTCTCCTGCTTTTCTTCTCCCCCAGTCCATGCTTCTCCTTCTCCCTAATGGGATTTTCTTCTCTTCTCAATGCCAATGTTTTTACGCACATACAATGATGCTCTACCTCCCTCACAGCAAAAGGAATGTAAATTAAAACAATGAGAGATCACTGTTCGCCCATCAGATTAGCAAAACATAAAGAGTTTGGCAACAGTCTGTGGGCAATGATATAGGGAAACAGGCACTCTTGCACATTGTAGAGGTGCAACTGGTAAAAAAAAAAAAAAACCCTTTGGAGGGCAATTTGGCATAATCAAAATTTTAAATGCATAGGAGGATTTAATCCAGCAATTCCATTTATAAGAATTTGTACTAGAGATAAAATCTACCGGACATCTACCCAATGCCCTTCTTTACAACAGAACCTGATTTTGGTGGCAGAGCAATGAGCCAAACTAAAAGATATTTCCCAGCCTCCCTTGAGATAAGTATGGTTGCCTGACACAGGTCTGGCCAATGAGATGTAAGAAAAAAAGTGTTTGGAAGGCTTCTAGAAAATTCCCTTAAAAGGATAACAGACTTAGCTGACCCTTCTCCCCTTTGTTGTCTTCCCTCCTACCTCCTGCCTGGAGAGAGGATTTGGTGGCTGGATCCAGAGCAGCCACCTTGTAAACACAGGAAATGAACATGGAGACTTTACTGTGATATCATTCCAGCATTTGCCTACCACAGATTTCTCATGACATGAGAAAAAATATGTCATTATATTGCTTAAATCTCTGTTGTTTGAGTTCACTCTTACATGCAGCCAAAATTAATCCCTAAATGATGTTTGTATGTTCAAGGATATTTTTTGCTGTATTGTTTATAGAACAACAGCCTGAAAACATACTGAATTCCCACTTAAAAGGAGCTGGTTAATCAACTCATGGGACAGGCACATGACGGAATAGTATGCAGCTGTATAAAAGAATGAGATAGATTTGTAGTGCTGATAAGGAATAATTGCCAAGATACTTTTAACTTTTAAGTTTTAAAAGAAAGATTGAAAGTAAATATAATGTGCTAACATTTATATAAAATTGCATTATAAGCTTAGAACATTTCCAAAATACATTAAGGAACTGGTGTGTCTCCAGAGGTGGGATCTCGGTTGTTAAGGATCAAGAGTAAGAGGGGAACTCACCATTCACTGTATACCCTCTTGCACTGTTTGAATGTTCACCATGTACATATTTTAATCTTCCCAGTTAATTAAAATTGTATTGCTTTATCAAACGAGAGAGAGAGAGAGGGAAGAGGGAAAGTCAATTATTTCCATGACTCCTTCTTTTCTCTTCCTTCTTTTCATTGAATGACCCCCATCCCATGGCCTCAACTGCCACATATATGTGAATGGACCCGAACCTGAATTATTCAGTCCTGAGCTCTCAGATGAATGCCACACTTCCTTATTGGACCACCCTCTAGACATCACCCCATGGAGGCCCCATAGGCACCCAAATTCAGCGAGTCCAAACCCGCAATTCTGCTTCTCCACCAATGTTCTCACTAAAGTGGCCAGTGGTACCCATTCAGTGGCCCTGCCATCTGGGAAAAGAGGAATGGCTCCAAGTCCTGCTTTTCCCCCTCTGTCTCAAACCTCCCCCCTCTCCCGTCTGGCTTCCTTGGTCTCCCTAGAGATGCTGCACTAGTCAGAACCTTCCAAGAGCATAGCCAGATGCCCAAACCCCCTTCTTTGCCCCTTTTTGCATGAACCACTCTGTTTACTTCTTATTCACTGTCTCCCCACCCCGGACTGGCATTCCCATGAAAAGAGTCTGTGTCTTCCTCGGCTAAATTCCTCATATGGACAGCAGGCCCTGACAGCAGGGGTCACACACTGATTGCATGAGCCAAAAGATGTGGCCAACACCTCACCCTCCCCTTCCAATCCTGTCTCATCTGTCCATCTTCCCCACCAGCCCCCAAACCATCCACTTCTCTCCATCTCCGAAGCCATCATCCTAATCTAGGCCTTTCCACTTCTCCCCCTAGTCATGGCCACAACCCTCAAAGGGACTCCCTACATCCAGCGTGGCCCCTCGGACACTGTCAGAATTGAATATGTAAAAATGGCATTGTCATGTCGCCCACCAATAAATAATAATAATAAATAAGTATCGCAAAGCCCACTGTTGTGTTCAGACCCCATTACAGCCCCTGGACCTCCAAAAGGCCCTCCACCCCTGCTTCACACCTCTGAGCCCATCTTAGAGCCTTGGCCTCAGTCACAGGGAACCATTTATACTTCCTTGAAAATGTCAATGCTTCAAATCTCTATGCCAGCACACACATTTCTTCCTCCACATGGAACACTGTCACCATTTCCCACTACCACTCTTTAATTTTCCTTTTAGTTAAGTCCTTCAAACTCAGCTCAAAGGTTACCTCCTCCAGGAAGCCATCCATGACGACCCAGCCTGACAGAAGGCCCCTCCCATCGGGACTGTGAGGTCTTGAGGGAGGGGCCCTGTCGCATTTGACTTCCATATCCGGTGCCTAGAAAAGTGTCTAACATAGAGAAAGCTCTCGATAAATGTTTGTTGAATGATGAAACAAATAAATAAGTGAATGAATCAATGGGTTTTGCTGGAATGAAACGAGGCATGTATGAATTACCCGATAACCATGCCAGGTGTGTAGCTGTCCAGCAAATGTAGTTTCCATTCCTTCCTTCCCCTCTCCTGTCACTCAGTTTTCCCTGGTCTTCCCAGCCCACGCACTCCAATGGGGTCCCCTTGGCAGGGAGGACATGCTTGGCCCCACCTGCTCGTGAAGGACACCTCCCTCCCACCTTGCCTGCTCCGTGATTCCGAAAGGCCCCAGAGGATCTTGGAGATTATCCGATCTGCTACCTTTGCTGCATCACACCTGCCATGTGTGTTTTCCTTTGCCCCAGTCCCACCTCCCGGACCCACGGAGCCAGTCTCTGGGGCCCCGTGCAGGCTGCGGGGTCCCTGCTCCTTAGTGTATACTCACAGCCTTTCACTCCACCAGGTTCAGAGGGCCACACTGCCCTCTCCACCCTGCCTCCCCTGCTCCCTCTCACACCCACTGCCGGGCTCCCTGACCACCCCCGGCCCTCCCCAGCAGGGGCAGCCCCCCTCCTTCCTCTCCAGATTCCAGGGGCCCCGCTGGGGCCTCCTGGAGTTCACGCTTGCCTCTCGGGCCCGGCCTCGCTGCTGGCCCAGACTGCACGGCTGGGAGCTGGATCCCGACGGCCGCCGAGAGGCCAGAACAGACAGAGTTGATTCCCATCATTGCTTCTCTCTAAATCTGAACCGTGACCAAAAGGAAAAAAAAAAAAAAAAAAAAACAAGAGAGAGATGAAAAACCATAGGAACAGGACGTCCTTTTCAGTTGCCTCCCCAATTCTGTCAGGGGCTTAGTCTAACAGAGGCTTTAATTGGCCAAACTATGTGTTTTTCACTGAAAGAAAATGCCATAAATGAAATATGATTCACATTTGGCATGGGGGGGGCAGGGGGAGAGAGACCTCATCTTTGTCAGGCCCTTCAGAAGGAATTTGGGGTGGGGTGGGTGAGGTGGGGAGGGCCCAGAACACCCCATGGTCCCCAGGGGCAAGGACACGTCCCCAGGGACAGTCTGTGTCCTGCATCAGGCCACAGTGGCCCGCACGGCCGGCCCTCACTTCCCGGCAGGGCGCCCAGCGCTGACCTCACATGGGCTGCCTGTGCCCGGAAGGTATGGGAGGGGTGGGGGTTGCAGCCTGAGAGCATGTGGCCCACGAGCAGAGGAGGCCATGAGGAAGCTGCCGGCCCCTACACAGGTGAGGCCCCAGAGGCCTGGGCCACGTGCATGGTCTCCTCCGCCCACACCTGCTCCCTTCTCCCATGTCCACACTTGACCCCATCCCATCAGACATTAGCATGAAGACCCAGCAAGGCGGGGGAGAGGCTCCTGTCCACTTCGAGACAAGTGTTAGACCTAAGATACATCAAAATGACAAAAAAAAAGGAGTCACTTCAGTGCAAGTCACAAACTCAGGGCCGACTCCCCCTGGTGAGTTTCAGGAGCCCCCAGGTAAACTCACCACCTCACCCAAACCCACCCCAACAGAGGCCTAGAGTTCCATTAGAGCTCCCTTTCGCCAACTTGAGATCTGAAAAGCCTCGGAGAAGGGCATATCACTTCCCTGGAAGATTTCTTTCTTTCTTTTTTTTCCTAAAGTTTTTTCTGGTTTTTGTTTTTTTTCTTTTTGACAGAGAGAGACACAGCGAGAGAAGGAACACAAGCAGGGGGAGTGGGAGAGGGAGAAGCAGGCTTTCCGTGGAGCAGGGAGCCTGATTGCAGGGCTTGATCCCAGGACCCCAGGTTCATGACCTGAGCCGAAGGCAGACGCTTAACGACTGAGCCACCCAGGCGTGCCGTGCCACCCCCGGAAGATTTCAGTGAGAAGAGTAGGAACTGATCGCGAAGACACAGGAAATATACTGTGTGTGTGATGACAGGGGCCAGAGGAAGGGGAGAGGGAGGGCGGGAAGGGGGATGGAAGAAGGAGAGCTCCAAAGAAGAAGAAGGGGGGGCGGCGGCTGGGAGCTCGGCCAATCAACCCAGCTTCCCAGGTCTCAGCCGCCCAGGATCAGGGTGGACCAGAGCAGCCAAGAAAGCCTACCCGTCGTGAACCCCGTGTCACTCTTGACCCTCTCACTCACAGCAGGTCTTAGGCCAGTGGGTGTCTTCTGTTAGCAAGGTCACCTTCTCCAGCTGAGAAGCAACTGGAAGGTCCCCACATGAGTTAGGAAGAGAGAAGGAGATGCCCTCAGCAAAGGGGCTGGCACCTCCAAGGGAAGATCAATGGGAAGCAGACGTCTCCAAGGTGGTCAGCTTGGGCCAAGGCAAGAAGAGGGAGCGCTGTCCCAAGAAGGCTCCAGTAAAAACAAGTGCATTTGACCTAAGAAGAGAGAGGACCAGAGAGGTGTTCTCTGGTAAGCAGTTTGTTATATTGACAAGCAAACAGCTGGATCCTAGAAAGGGGGAGGTGGGGCAGGGAACTCCCTTGGGGTTGAGGCCAGCAAAATGAAGCCAGGGTAAGTGAGGTGGAGGGGGGCGGGGGGGGGGGGGGGGAAATGTGCCCCGAGGCCAATGGGAGCTGTTAGAAAGGTTTGCGTGGTAAAGCTGGGAGCCCAGCAGCGACCCTGAAGGCCAGGTACGCTCACCTCACCTCTGTGCCTGGCACCAGCCCTAGGGGATGATCAGGCAAAGTGCCCTGCGGACTTGTTAATGTGGCCGGTGTCTTGGGTCCCCTGCAAGTCCTGGGACCAGCTCAAACCTCATCAGGGCTTGCCTCAAGCTGGTGTCCGGTGCCCTGAGGTGTGTTTTCCTCTTCAGAACCTGATTCCCTGAATCCTAACTGGCCCTACTACCCAAGCGAACGTTCTGAAGAGGCCTTGTCTAGGCTCTTGTTATGTGGACCCCACCAGGCTGCTTCTCTCCCTCTCTCCCTCTCTCTTTCATTCCCCCCGACATAGAAAGAGCCCCAGACAAGGAATCCGGGTCTGGTCAGGTCAGGGGACAAGCTGGCACTCACATCTGGGCCTCCGTGTCCTCCTTGAGGCAAATGGAAGCCGCAATATCAGCCCTGCCTGTCACAGGGCACTTCAGGATGGAACGAGGTAAAGGCACGGGAAAGCTCTTTGGAAACTTTCAAATGTTGTGAAGGTTTATTATGATTATTATTCATGTCTGATTTCGCCGCCTCTGTGGAGCCCCAGCTCAAGTTTGGGCCTCCACGATGCCAAAACAACCAGTCAAATCCATCAAAAAGTCACTCAATTGAGTGGGAAAAAATGCAGGCGGCTCTGGTGCGGCCTATCAAAAAATAAAGGCCCCGGCATATCATTGGTGTTTTTGGGAACGTGCAGTGGGTTGTTCTAGGCACTGTTTTTAAGTTTTTCTGAGGTTTTCACCTCCTGTGAACCAAAAAAAAAAAAAAAAATCAAGCCCGATGCGGGGTTTCCCAGGAGTGAGGATGGCTTTAAGATGCCAGTCTTAGAGGAGGGGGGAGACAGAAATTCTCGCAGGGAAGGACTGCTGTCACCCCCTCGGTCGCAGCAGGTCTTTTTTTTTTTTTTTTAAAGATTTTATTTATTTATTTGAGAGAGAGAATGAGAGAGAGAGAGAGCATGAGAGGGAGGAGGGTCAGAGGGAGAAGCAGACTCCCTGCTGAGCAGGGAGCCCGATGCGGGACTCGATCCCGGGACTCCAGGATCATGACCTGAGCCGAAGGCAGTCGCTTAACCAACTGAGCCACCCAGGCGCCCCGGTCGCAGCAGGTCTTAGGCCAGTGTATTGTCTTTGATTGGCAAGGTCTCCTTCTTCAGCGGAGAAGCGACTTTGGAAGGTCCCCAGGTGGGTTAGGGAGAAAGAAGGAGGTACCCAGATGGTTAGCCAAACCAGCAGAGCCGGAAGGAGCCCTGGCCCTGAGCACAGGGACTGGCACCCAGGAGATAGAGAGCCAGAGTAGGAGGGTTGGCATCTGGGGGTAGAGAAGATTTGGAGATAAGAAGATGTTTTTAAATCAGAACTGTCCCAAGAGGGTGGCTTCAGAGGGGCAAGTAACTCAAGCCAGTTTGTTCTGCTCCGTGTGAGCAGTTCCGCTAAGCATTTTGCTGGGACAAAAGATGGAATCCAGGGGCGCCTGCGTGGCTCAGTTGGTTAAGCGACTGCCTTCAGCTCAGGTCATGATCCTCGAGTCCCGGGATCGAGTCCCGCATCGGGCTCCCTGCTCAGTGGGGAGTCTGCTTCTCCCTCTGCCCTCTTCCCTCTCGTGCTCTCTGTCTCTCATTCTCTCTCTAATAAATAAATAAAATCTTTAAAAAAAAAAAAAGATGGAATCCAATTTTTAAGAGGCTTGGCTATCATCCGTGAGTTTTATTTATGCAGGCCTTTCCAGCACCCCATTCTCATCAGAAGGTATCTAAAATGAAGCTTCTGGATGGCAGGGGAATATATGTGAGTTTAAAACCAAGTCACATCCTGGATTTAAATCTATCAGTTAAGAAGTCCTTCCCAAGCATCTGTGCATTCCCACTTCCTTGCTAGAGGCCAGTGGGAGGGTGAGGGAGAGGAATGAGAGGAGGGTGTCAGGGAGGATGAGACCCACAAGAAAGAAGGGCTATACCGTGGGGTGGTAGGAGTCCAGAGGCAAGTATAAGCTGGAGCTGGCCCCACAAAGTAGGTTTTGAGATAATATTTGGGAAAGAGATTTGGGGAAACATATTTCCAAATATGTATTTCGATCATTTTTAGCATACTGCTTGAAATGGAACTTGAAAGACAATTAATGTAGTAAACACTGTCAGAGCTCCACCTGCATCCCCCTGGAACCATCCATTTCCATAACTTCAGCTGCCAGCACCTATGACTCTCTTCCTGGGGGCTCCCACGGGCTGCTGGAGCATGAGTAGGGGGCAGGCTACAAGTGACAGCAAATTAACCCCCACCCCCCGCAGCCCCACCAACGACTGATGGGAATGAGTGTGTAGTTACCCCATCTCCCTCACCCCACGGATGGGATAACTCTGAGGTCCTTGTTCTTCACAGGGTCTCACAGCTCCCAGACGGATTGAGCCCCAGGTGCCAGCAGTGGAAACTGGCTTGAGAACTCATCTTTACGGGCTGCCTTCCCTTCTCTGTCTCACTTCCCCCTTCCTCAACAAGTGCTTCCCGGGATCACCTCCCCGATAAATTACTTGTACATGAATCCTTATCTCAGAGTCTACTTCTTGGGGAACTCTAATTGAAATTACACATATATTTTTATCACCCTTTCAAGTTTAATTTCATATTTTTTATCCTATTTAATCCTCCAGCAGCCTAAGAAAATGGAATTATTTTTTAGATGATTGATTAAGATCTCAAAAGTTAAGATAACCAGCTGAGAATATAATGAGTTAATGAGTAAATGACACACCTAGGGCTCCATTTAATATCCAATATGCTGACTCCTGGCCTGGTACTCTCTTCATCACACCGCACCACCACGGTCGTTCCCATCTCTAAATAAACTGCACAATAATGTAGCCCTAGAGTTCGTGTTGGCAGTGTCCTTACAGGAGGGGTGTGTGGAATGATACATTTTCTAGGACTTCGCATATCTAGGCTGTAAATAATATATTCCTGTTACCTTTACATATGAACAACAACTTAGTGGAGCCAAGAATTCTTGGGTAACAATCCTAGAACCCTACTGATAAATAATTCCCAAAGTAAAAGACCCTATTTATTTATTTGAGAGAGAGAGAGAACGTGAGCGAGAGAGAGAGAGAGAGCAGGAGCAGGGAGAGGGGCAGAAGGAGAGGGAGAAGCAGACTCCCCAGTGAGCAGGGAGCCCGACGTGGGGCTGGATCCCAGGACTCCAGGATCATGACCTGAGCTGAAGGCAGACGCTTAACTGACTGAGCCACTCAGGCGTCCCAAGGCATAACATTTGTTATTGGTAAATACTGGTAAACAAAGATAAACAAAGATAAACCTTTTTTTTTTTTGCTAAATTAATGGGCTTTATAAATTTCAAAAAGTGTATAGTCCATAGCACTCCCTAAGCATGCATCTTTCAGAGTATACCCACCACGATCTCCCACAACAATGGTGGACATGACATCTGCTTAAGAAATGATTCCCTAGAGGCACCTGGGTGGCACTGCCAGTTAAGCATGCATCTCTTGGTTTTGGCTCAGGTCCTGATCTCAGAGTCAGAGATTGAGCCCTGCATCATCTGCTTGAGATTCTCTCTCCTTCTCCCTCTGCCCCTCCTGCTCCCTCTTACTCTCTTAAATAAATAAATAAATCTAAAAAAAAAAAAAAGAAATGAAATGAAATGATTCTCTATCATTTACCCCACTTTCTTTAGCAGGGAGAAATCTGAGTCCAGACTGAATTACTTTTCTCAACATACCCAAGGTATGAAATCTTCACCAGGATGCACTGAAATACCAGGTTCTTTATTATTATTCTTTTATTGAAACACATTCAGCTCTTCTTTTTCAATGCAATTTTCTCACTTTATTTAAATTTTTATGGAAATTGTCTTCCAAAACTATGTATCTCTAAGAAAATTATTCAATAATTAGAATATTTGATTTTATATCCCATACCATGCATGGTCTCTGGTCCCCAAGATTCTCCAGCTTCCTTATCTCTTATTCTCAGAAAGGTACATATTATTTTATTGTATGAAAATATTTACAAATATTTGACACTTTTGAAAGTGTCTCTGTTGGATAAATAAAGACATGTCTGTATTCAGTGTAGTTATATTTTATTGAACTTGGTGATATTGTGTAATCACAATTCTTAATAATAGTGAAAGAAATGAGGAGATAGATGACCTCTGATAGCAAAATTCTCACACTTTTTTTCTACTACTACGTGAAAAATATTTTCTCTTGCATATTTGTACGTTATTATTTAAGGGTGTGCAATTCGGTTTTTTGATCTTCATCATTTCTGACCTCAGAAAAGCATCCTGTTGTGCCTCTAATTCCTGCTTCTGTTCCATTTTTGTGGTGGGCTCTATGCTTTCTCTTCAGAGTTATCATCTTCTCTCTCATCAATTTCATGTCTTGACCTGTTGCATGGCGTTCTATATTTTCTTTAGTTTGCCTGATCCATCACTAATTTTATTTTCTGCAATGTCATTAGGTTCTTTCAATGCATATTTTATGCTACTGAGTTCTTGTCTTACTTGAACAAATAATGCGTGCATAAGATGCAAAATTGAAAACAGAAAAGGCAAACTGTGAAAACCTTTCCCCTGAGGCATTTCTCTCCACAAAGGTAAGCACTGCTACCAGTTTCACAGAATCCTTTGAGAAATAATCTATAGACACACGCACACACACACACACACACACACACACCTATCTACATATCTATCTCTTAGTATGTTTTTAGTGACAAACCCCTATACTGTTGGGAATAATAATATGTCTTGACAAATAAGTCCATTTCCCAACCTCTTCAAGCCTCATGTTATCAGTTGTGACATTGTGACATTTATGGGTGCAAAAAAAAAAAAAGAAGATAAAAAGATAAATAGCCCAACTCAAAGTAGCAGTAGTAAGTTTAAGGCATAAAACTAATAGTTTCCAATGACAACATGGCAGCATCCAGGCTGGTTGATTCAACAGCTCACACAGTCATCAAGAACCCAGATTCCTTCCGTCTTTTTGTTGTGCCAGCCCCAGCATATCACCTTGCTAATTTGAGTCTTCATGGTCCCAAGATGGCTGCAGGATTTCCAAACATTGTACCAGAAAAAAATAACTTCTGGAAGCAGAAGAGTGGTTATCTTTTCCTTGTGTCTTTTATGAAGAATTAGAAAATAATTCCCAGAAGATTCCAGAAGACATCCTCTTGCTCCCGTTTAACAGAATTTCATCCCTTGCCAATGCCTAAACCAAACACTGGGTCTAAAAACAGGATTTCCAGAATGGCTTTAACCAGTTAGGACCTTCTCCCTGAGACTGGGGAAGGGACACCCAGAAGGCTTGAAGACAGATCGCTAAAGCACCACAGAGCTCTATTAGGAAGGAGGAATGGTGGGGAGGTACAGTGAGGGATGGATGTTGGGTGAGTAGTCTACTATGTCCCTACACCACACATTCTTAATCATCTCAGTTACCGTCTCAGTCTTCCACCAGCTCCCGAATCCCCAGCTGAACAACTTCCTGGGCCTTGTTTCCAGTGATGCAAGCAACCACCTCTCCCTGCCCTTCCAAACACAGTGTGTCCTCCCACTCCACGAGAAGCATCCTGTGCTGTGAAACTCCTCTCAGGGCGTTCCACTCCCCTCCTGCTTAACAAATCTAGCAGCCCCCTAGCATACTCTTTCCCTGAGGCCCTCTCTAGTGGTTCCTGGCTTCATCTCTCACACCCCCCAGCATCTCAGGCTTAGGTAATTGCTATGGACTGAACGTGTGTGTGGCCCACCCCCAAATTCCTATGTTAGAATCCTAATTCCCAATGGGATGGTATCAGGAGGTGGTAATTAGGTCATGAGGGTAGAGCCCTCATGAATGGGATTAGCACCCTTAAAAGAAAAAACAAGAGAGAGCTTCCTTCCCCTCTCTCTCTGCTCTCTAGTAGGAGGATACAACAAGAAGATGGCCATCTGCAGACCAGGAAGGGGTCTCTCCGCAGACACCAGATCTAGTGGCACCTTGATCTTAGGCTTCCCAGCCTCCAGAAGTGAGTGTGATAAATCAGTGTTTGTTGTTTAAGCCACCCAGTCTAGGGTGACTTGTTACTGTAGCCCAAACTGACGAAGACAGCTGCCCTCCTTGCTTCCTGACCCTGCTCTCCCCGCTAGCTAGCTGAAACTCCAGATCCTTGGAGACTCTGGGTCATATGGCTTTGTCACCCTTCCCTGCACCTCACTGCTGCCATCCATCTACCTCCTAGTCACTCCTCTCATTTGCTAATAATCATAGCACCTAATGACAGCATTGCTCACATGTCTAGTTCTCGTGATTTCAGCATCCACGTGTCTATCCCCACTCAAAACCCTGCACTTCACTGTGACACTTCCTCTCCCTTACTCTTCTTCAACCAACTATTTCTAAGGTCACACTCTGGACTTGGGCATCACACAAGTAATTTCTGATAGCTATCTATTTTTTTTAAAAGCTCTTTCACTGACAATACCCAGGAAAATTGACATATGCGTTTACTTTTTGATGCAGCTACCTCACTTCTAGGAATCTATCCCAATATAGCAAAAGTATAACAAGATGTTATATAGCTAGCAAAAAGATAACAAGATGTAGGAATAAAGCTAGTCAGAGCAGCATTATTTGTAACAGTGAAAGACCGGAAACAATCTAAGTATCCAACAATAGGGACGTGGTTAAACGAATTACAGTTGACCTATGCAGTGGGGTGTTATGTCACTGTAAAAAGCAACAAGGAAGATCTGCATCTCCAATAAAAAGTGATCTCCGAAATATTTTATGTTTAAAAAAAAAAAGAAGCAAGGTACAAGATACTGTGTATCGTTTGCTATGTGTGTGTAAGAAAGGAAAGAAAGTGTCAGTGGTGGTAGTAATGTGTGTGTGTGTGTGTGTATTTTTATCCAAAAAAAAGGTACCTTAGTTCAGGCTCTTCTAACAAAAACATCACCAATGGGTGGCTTAAGCAACAAGCATTTATTCTTCACAGTTCTGGAAGCTGGAAAGTCCAAAATCAAGATGGTGGTAGAGCCAGAGTCTAGTGAGAGCCCACTTCCTGGCTTGTAGACAGCTTCCTTCTTGATATGTCCTCACGTGGAGCAGAGAGGGAGGAAGCAAGACCTCTCCTGTCTCTTGTTATAAGGGCACTAATCTCATCATTAGAGCCCTACCTCGTGACCTGATTATCTCCCAAAGACCCATCTTCAAATACCATCCCATTGCATTCATGTTAACCTATGAATTTGGGAGTAACCAAATATTCCATCCATCACAGAAGGTAAGCCAAAAACTAATTTTTAAAATGGTTAGCAAGAAGGGGAAAGAGAAAACTTGAGAGATGGAATGGAATTTTGGAATCATGTAAATGTTTCATATAATTTTTTTAAAAAGGGGGGCGCCTGGGTGGCTCAATCAGTTAAGCCTCCAACTCTTGATTTCAGCTCAGGTCATGATCTCAGGGTCATGGGATCGAGCACCATGTCAGCAGGGAGTCTGAGTTTCTCTCTCTCCCACTGCCCCTTCCCCTGCTTGCTCTCTCTCTTTCTCTCAAATAAATAAATAAAACTTTAAAAAATAAGTTAATTCAAAAAGGAAAAAAAGCATCTCGAAAAGTAAAAAAGAAGCTTCAACAAATGACCTTGCTGTATATAATAAGGTTGGCAGAATAATCATACAGAAAATAAATATTTCAAATGACTTAGAAACCTAGTATTTTGACCATGTGTCCCTAGTGGGCTATATTCTAAAGGCAAAATGAACAACAAAGAAATCTTAAACTGTGCACAGTAATCTCATTTTTTTTATTCTTATGTTAATCCCCATACATTACATCATTAGTTTTAGATGTAGTGTTCCATGATTCATTGTTTGTGCATAACACCCAGTGCTCCATACAGAATGTGCCCTCCTCAATACCCATCACCAGGCTAACCCATCCTCCCACCCCCCTCCCCTCTAGACAGTAATCTCATTTTTGGCAAGGAAGTTGGAGTATTTGTTTCCTATTGCTTGCTGTAACAAATGACCACAAAGTTAGTGGTCTAAAACAACACAAATTTCTCATTTTGTACTTGTACCTCTGGATACAATTCCTCTCCTCCATCTGTGAACCTATGAAACTCAAGCAGCAAGTTATATACTCCTCAAGTATAACACAAGGACAGGCATAATAATTATAGACATTTGGTTCAAAGAAGAAGAAAATGGAAGGGAAAAAAAAGAGTCACATGTCCCTAGCAAGTTCAAAATCCAGCCAGAAAAACTCTACTTGGTTCCATGGTCTGGGAATAACCCTCTCTTGTTCACGGCCCCACCCCTTGGAATCATCTTTTATTTATTTTATGAAAAGTAGCACATGTTTGTAGTCCAGTAGTTTTATCAGCTTGTTTCTCACCTGTAGAATTTGGGGGGTGGGGGGAGAGGGCCCAGCAGCCTCCTTTCATTTTGTCCTCTCTCTGTACCTTTCAGTCCAAACTGACTGTTTCTGCTGGCATAAATTTGCAAGAACCTTGTGGATCTCCTGGGTCTATCTCAGGGATTTGCTTCATTAGACGAGAGGCTCCCTGACCAAAATTTCCTGGATAATCTCATTTCTATTCCTGGCTTCTGCTGAGGCAGCTGAGGGGTCCATGAGTCACACACCTTCATGGAGCTCCCCCCCGCCATATGACCGGATAGTCTCAACAGTGCGATCCCTCCAAGGCACTCACAAAACGTTGTCCAATCCACACCCTTCAATTCTTCCCAGACTGTGTTTCCTGACGGTGAATCTCCTAATTTTAGCTTCTTTTGCAATCTGGATAAGCTGAAAATTGCCCAAGTCCTCAAGCTCTGGTTCCTTTTTGCTTACTCCTTTCTCAATCAAGCTCTTTCCTCTTACATCTCCTTATAAGAAGCAAGAAGAAAGCACACCACATGTTGAACCCCCTGCTTGGAAACCTCAGCTAAATATCTAAATTCATCATTTATGAGTTTTGCTTTCTGCATAACTGCACAACCCAATTCGGTGCGCTTTCAGCTGATTCCCTTTCCAGCAGCTTCCAAGAACGTGTTTCTCATTTCCATCTGAGCCTCGCTGACAGCTCTTTTAATATCCATGTTTCTATCAATGGTCTGCTCATGATGGTTCAGGTACCCTCTGAGGCAATTACCCTGCTTCTCACTTCCTTCTGAGTCAACACTAACAGAGTCATTCACATCCGTATTTCTATTAACAATCTATTCAGGGAAATCTAGGGGGTTTTTTTTCTTATCGTGCTCTAAAAATTCTCCCAGCTGCCGGCCATTGCCCAGTGGCAAAGCCACGTCCATGTTTTTAGGTATTTGTTTCAGGAGCAGCATGAGTCCAGGCACCAAAATCTGTATGATCTTCCTCGTGCCACTAAAATAAATTACCATGGCCTAAAACAGTGCAAATTTATTAGCTTACAGTTCCAGAGGTTAGAGGTCTGACATGGGCTGCATTCCCTTCTGGAGATTCTAGGGGAAACCTATTCTTTTGCATTTTCCAGCTTCTAGATGCTTGCCCCTTTCCTTGACTCATGGCCCACTTCTGTCTTCAATGCTAGCAATGGCCAGTCTAATCTTTCTCATGAGGTATCTCTCTGGTTTGGATTCTTCTGCCTCCCTCCTCACCATTTAAGGACTCTTGGGACTACCTTGGGTCCACCTGGATAACCCAAAATACTCTCCTTGTTTTAAGGTTACCTGATTAGTAAACAATTCTATCTGCAAACTTAATATCCCCATGCCATGAAACAACAAATTCAGTTTCTAGGGATTGGGACACCGACAGCTTTGGGGAGTAGGGGGTGGATTATTCTGCCTACCATAGTCCGTATTGTTATTTTGAAATGCACACACATCTACATATATACACACATATATATTAAGATAAAACAAATAAGTACTTTTGATAAGGTTATAAGGAATCAAACTGATTTTCAGCATACGATAAAAGAGATATAAATATAAACTCAAAGTTAAGTAAAAACCCTCTATGGCCAATAAGCATATGAAAAAAATGATCCCATCAACATCAGAGAAATGCAAATCAAAACCACAATGAGATAATCACATTACAACCATTAGGATGGCTACTATTTAAAAGAAAGAAAATAACAAGTGTTGGTGAGGATGTAGAAAGATGGGAGCCTTTGCACACTGTTGGTTGGATTGCAAGATGGTGCAGCCGCTATGGAAAATGGTATGAGAGTTTCTCAAAGAATTAAAAATAGAACTACCATATGATCCAGCAATCCCACTTCTGGGCATATATCCAAAAGAATTGAAGGCTGGATCTTGAAGAGATATTTGCACACCCATGTTTATAGCAGCAATATTCATAATAGCTAAGAGACAGAAGCAACCCAGTTATCTATCAACAGATGAGTGGATAAACCCGATGTGGTATATCCATACAATGGAGTAGTCTTCAGCTTTAAGAAAGAGGGGCACCTGGGTGGCTCAGTCAGTTAAGCGTCTGCCTTCAGCTCAGGTCATGATCCCAGGGTCCTGGGATCGAGTCCCACATTGGGCTCCCTGCTCAGTGGGGAATCTGCTTCTCCCTCTGCCCCTCTCCCCCACTCGTGCTCTTGCATGCTCTCTCTCAAATAAATAAATAAAATCTTTAAAAACAATTTTTTTAAAAGAAGGAAATCCTGTCATATGCTAGAACATGGGTGAAACTTGAGGACAGGTTAACTGAAATGAGGACATTATGTTAAGTGAAATGAGGCAGACATAAAAAGACAAATACAGGATGACTTCTCTTATATGAGATGTCTTAAGTAGTCAATTCATAAAAAGTAGAAGGGCGGTTGCCAAGGCCTGAGGGAAGGGGGAATGGGTAGTTGTTGTCAAATGGGTACAGAGTTTCAGATTTGCAAGATAAAAAACAGCTCTGGATCTCTGTTTCACAACAACATGAACGTACTTATCACTCCTGAACCATACACTTAAATGGGTAAGATGGTAAATTTCATGTCAGGTTCAAAAAAGGTTTATGTTATCTGTAAATATTATCACAATAAAAAAAAAAAGCAAAAGAATCAAGTTTCTATCCTTTTTCCTTGTAAAGTGTATTTCAGAATAACCAAATAATTGATGAAAGTTCTTCTTCATAGAGGAATCACAGCTCATAAATACAGAAGGAATGACAGATTTCGAAAAATCACAATTTCACAACCCCAGAAGAAATAATGAATCTAGGCAGCAAATGACTATACAAATCTTCAAGTGAAGCTTGTGGGGAAACTTTGTAACAGACAGTCCAGGCTGACAACTCCTGAACCCACAGTTGATTCTTAACATCCTAAGAATGTGACAACTGGCTATTACGCAATCCCTACTGTGACGCAATAGGAAGTATACAACACAACCTGTGAAGTGTCTAACACAACCTATAATGTACACTTGCTAAAGAAAAAAAAAGCACAGAAAACAGAAACAGAAAAAGAACATTGAAAAATGTCTAGTTGAATACATTACAGAGTATCACGAGGAGGGGGCACCAGCAAAAATGGCAGAGTAAGGATCTCTGAAAATTCTCTCCTCTCTAAAAGCAAAAATCATCAGAATCAACTTTTTCAGAACTCTGCAAATTAACTTGAGTTTATTATTAACAGAGCACGTATTCAGAGAAAACCAGCTGAATCTCATTAGGAACAGGGAGGTGTGTGGCATGGTAACTTGCCCTCATCCCATCCCCCACTCCCCGGCTCCAAATAGTCTTAAAAAAAGTAACAGCCTGGGGCACCTGGGTGGCTCAGTCGTTGAGCGTCTGCCTTCGGCTCAGGTCATGATCCCAGGGTCCTGGGATCGAGCCCTGCATCGGGCTCCCTGCTCCGCGGCAAGCCTGCTTCTCCCTCTCCCACTCCCCCTGCTTGTGTTCCCTCTCTCGCTGTGTCTCTCTCTGTCAAATAAATAAAAATCTTAAAAAAAAAAAAAGTAACAGCCCACACTGCAGTGAAAAGTAGCAGTCTGGCAGCCACCAGAAGGAACAGAATCGGGTTGGAGCCCTTTCAAAGCCATAGTCCTAAAGAATTATCATTATTTGACCTATCTGTTTAATTTTGGAAGATCCCACCTACAAGGCTAGCTGTCTTTGACCTGAATCGGTGCTTTCCCAGTGAAAAAGAGTGAAAAGATTTTTTCCCCTGGGGGCACATTGAAAACAATTAAAAGCAAATGTTTAACTTACCACTACCTAGGGTGGTGAATAACAGTTGGAGCAATATTAGGCTAACCAAAAAACTTAAAAGGAAAAGCTGGGAATGAGATATCCATAGGTACTTAGAAAATCTCTGACATATTCCTGGGGGTCTGGAAGATCATCTGGGTGTATAAGGTTGGGCAAGGGCTCAGGAAAGTCCTGAGAAGGCCCTAAGCTCTCACCTCTGACTGATTCTAAGGATCTACACACACAAGTGGAGGCTAAGAAGGGGTGTCAATGGTCTGACTGTTGAAAGTCTGCCCCAATATGTACCTAGAGCCCCTTGGCAAAGACTGCAAGACTCGTTTCCAGGCATTTAAAACGCTCTGTCCAGTCATTAGCTGACAACTAACCTAACCACACAGACTTCAGTGGCCACACATGACAAAGAATACAGACTTTCCCGAACTAGTTCAGAAAGGTCATTAAGCAAACAACAGCATCTACAACAAACAGCAATAAAAACCAACCCTGGGGATGGGGCTAGAATTCAACTTCCAGACCTGCCATATTGTATTATTTTAAATGTACAGCTTTCAACAAAAAAACTATGAGAGATGCAAAAAAACAAGAAAGTTGGACGCATACACAGGAAAAGAGGCAATCAATAGCGACTGCCCCAGAGGAACCCCAGATGATGAACTTATCAGAAAAGACTTTAAATCAGTGTCTTTAAATGGAGTGAAATGATGTTTGGCCACAAAAGGAGTGAAGTACTGAAACATACCAAAACACAGATGGATCTTTAAAATACTATGTTAAATGAAAGAAGCCAATCCCATGATTCCATTTTAATGACATGTTCAGAATAGGCAAAATCTATAGAGATAAAAAGTAGATGACGGGCACCTGGGTGGCTCAGTCTGTTACATGTCCAACTCGTGATTTCAGCTCAGGTCGTGACCTCAGGGTCCTGGGATGGAACCCTCTGGAGAAGGCTCTGTGCTCAGTGGGGAGTCTGCTTGAGGATTCTCTCCCTCTGCCCCTCTGCCCCTCTCCCCACTCTCTCTCTCTCTCCCTCTCTCTCAAATAAATAAATAAATAAATCTTAAGAAATAAAAAAGTAGATGAGCAATTGCCCAGGATGGGGGGGGGGGGGGGGGGGGGGGGGGGAATAGGGAGTGACTGCTTATGAGTAGGGGGGTTTTCACAGTCTAAACAGTGGCCTCTACCTTGGATGGTCAGTGGGTCAGTCATGACAAATGACCCAAGCCCAGAGTGGGGACCCAAGGGTTAACAGAACAGATATGTCTCTGCCCTCAAACAGCCTCAAGTCTAGTAAAAGAGGCAAACATGAACCATGTCATCAGCCCAGGGGAGGACCCTAAGTAACAGTGACAATCCTGCAGGAGCTCCTGACCAAGAGCCACACAATGACCAGGCAGTTGGGAAGGTCCAGATGCCCACTGGCAGCCTCCCATGGGACAGGAGTAAGGGTAACATACTATTTCTTCATCTGGGTGATGGTTACACAAGTGTGTTTACTTTATGAAAATTCAGCAAGCCATTTACCCATGATTTATGCAGTTCTCTCTCCATACTTACGCTTTAATAAGAAGTTTCCTGGAAAAGATTCCATTGACTCAAATATTCCATTGGAATTAAATGTAGACACCTTTCTGCATCTCTGTGGCCCCCAGCTTCCTGTGTAGCTGCACCTCATGCCCTCAATCCTCATTCTCTGTACTCTAAGCTCACCAAATTGGTGGCAGAAATGCCAAAATTGTCCTGGCCTGAGAATTTTCTACATGCTTTTCTCCTGCCTGAGGTGCATTTGTCTATTCTTCACGAACTCGGTGTTTCTGAAAATCCAGTCTCAGTTGAAATGGCATCCTCTTGGAGGCACTTGACCTCACCACTCCACCTACATTGCCCGGTGCCCTGCACGGTCCTTGCACAGTGCCCTGTGTGTGTTTCTCATTGCACTAGACTCATTGCACTTTTGTGTCTTATCACCCGTCTCCCATGATTGACTACAGTATCTTATCACCCGTCTCCCATGATTGACTACAAGGCTGTATCTTACTCAACATTTTACCCCCCTGCCCAGCAAAGTGCTTGATGTATAGTGCGCACTTGCAATAAATATTTGTGAAAGAATGAATGGGGAAATGGGAGGCAATGATCAACCCAAGAGTGGAGCCAGGACGTGGACTTTCAGGCACTGTGCCAAACCAGTAAGTGAGGTTTTGTTGGCAGAATCTTGTGGCCCCCACTCAGTCACCCTAGATTTGCAATAACTGGAGATTAGGAATTATAGTTACTCCTAGAGCCAAACTTCAAGGGGAAGGAAATGCATTAAATAGCACAAGAAAGGAACAAAGCCCCTATAATCCCCACCATCTCCTCACCCCTCCCCACCTGGGAAATCTGTGGCATCACGGCATCTTGATTCTTAACACAATGGCACAGAGGCAGCTCCGGCTTGTCAGAGGATGTGACTGTCAAAGCATCTTTGTGTGCAGGTGTGACAATGCTTTTCCCACACAGCAGGGAGAGACTGCAGGCTGTAATTTCACCTTGGCCCCCTATTATCAAAACCATACCACTTCCTCCCCAACCTTAGAATATACCTAAAAGTACTCCCCCCAAATGTACCAGGTACAGCTGGGGAAGATCTCTTAATGCCAAAGGAAATGTTTAAAAAGTAGAAAGAGCTTAAATCGGGGCTGGTCAGAGATAAGGCCAGTATCCTTGGGTCAGCCCTACACTGGTAACCTACTCTCAGAAGGAAGCCATTGGCCAACCCCGCCAGCCTGCTCTGACCAGCCACCTGCCCACAGCCCGACACCTCCAGCTGGCCCCAGAGGAACCCACTGATTCCAGGCACACATAGTCTTATCCTTTAATGTACATCTGATTTCCTTACCCATACTGTGAACTTACTGGGGCAAGACACCAATATCTCCTCAGAACCTGAATATACAAACGGACAATGGCCAGACCATATATGACAATGGAACTCTTACCCACAATCTGTAGCAACCAGCCCAGGAAACCAAATGCTCACTGCAATGGACCTGGAATGGTCAGGAATTGTTCAATGACTTCCAGCTTCTTGATTTCATGTACCTGCTTCCAACCCAGGACCCACCAGATAAAGGCAAAGATGCTCCCCCCACTAATCACATAAGATGCTCCCTCTTGTAGTCAGTCTCCCTCCAGTGTCCCCATGTCAACAACTTCCAATCACAGCACACCTGAAGCCTTCCTTTCTCTTTGTGCTAGAACAGCTTCCCACTCCCTGCCTGCCTCTAAGTCCCTGACAAATGCAAGTAATGGTGGCGACTCCCTGTTGCAGCAGGCTCTGAGTAAACAGCCTCCGTTTGTTCTCATCTAGGAGGTCTTCACCTATGTCCACAGTATTCCTGGAGGGCCCAACAAGACACAGTCTTCACTGCCCATCCTGCAGACCCCAGCCTTCCGCCAGGTGCAGACAACATGTGAGCCCTCTGTGCCTTGCAAATCATGACTTGTCAAATCCACACCAGTGTGGTAAGCCAGCACTTAGTCCAAACTCCCCTCCCTTTGCATTGAGTCCTTAGCTACTTATTATCGGTTGAGTGCCCAGATTTTTTTGATTGGATCTCCTTTGTTTGGATCCTTGGTGGAACTGGGCCATTCCTCTTCATCTTTTGTTCTCATTTATGCTTCCGTTTGGTGCTGTTCTGTCAAAGTTATTGGTCACCAGACGGAGAATCACAGGGCAGAACACAGGCAGAGGCCCCCTGTAGGCTGTAGATCAAGCCAGCCTCATAGAGCAGTGAGTTTGTCATTCTCACTACACTAGAATCCATTCAGACAACCTGCTGTGGGTCACCAATGAAGCTGGATGAGGTTCTTCTTCCATCTCAATACGTTGTCCAGAGAGAGTCTTCTCTCTGGTCTTCCATAGGGAGTACAAATTGTCAGGTCTGCATTTGGAGACAGCCCCTGTCAGCTGAGGTCCTAAAGACACAAGGTGTCAAAGCATCACCTTTCTACAGACCATTGCCAGCTCTCATGGGTCATCCACGTCCTCTCCTCCTCCAGGGAAAACGCCTGCCTCTGACACATTATTCTCATTTGAATCCAAATTCTTGTGCCTGTCTTTCTAAACGGCCTAAGTTCACCAAGGATCATTTAGACTTTCAGTGGCCACTTCGGGGAACACGTGACTTGCACAAAATTGTTCATTTGAGAGACACTTTAGAAAACAAAAGGAAGAAGGAAGATATTTTGATCAGTGTGCAGAGGTCCCCAAAGGAAATTCTGATTTAAAAATTGTTTCACTGAAAGATTCTTTGACCAAAGCTAATGAGCAATTTGAAAACTTAAGTAACAGCAAACCAGACTCGTTGTCCTTCATCTTCCCCCTCCTTATTCTCCAGTTACTTCTCTAGATGCAGCCCTGCCTCTTCCCCCTTACCCTTCCACTGCTCCCCCTCCACGCCTCCAGTGACTCCTCCCTCCTCCTCCCCTGTCCAGCCCCTATGCTTTCCCCAACCACTCCTAAGATCCTTGAATGCCAGTCACCTCTAAAGATTCATGCCCGCATGAGCCAGGTATGCAAATAATTGTAGAATTCATTAATTAATTAACCAGAACTTAATAATAACCAGTTATTAATTAACCAGAACTGAATTAGTAACTATAATTAAAGATTTCCCTAAACCCAGAGAAGACCAGCAAACTATTCAGAGAAGAATTGAGAATTCGTTTGGATGCGTGTGAGCCCGGGTTACCTGAGCTGTTACTAATTTTACACACATTGGTCAGAACCTCAGTGCTGAATCCTGGATGACAGAAGCTAATTAAACTGACCTGGTTCTCTCTAACCACAGTAAACCTGAGGGTCAAAAACAGGCCCCCAAAGTAGAGCAAGATCCCCTAAAAACCATACCTGAAACTTTCCTTATAAAAACCCATTGGGTCACAATTCAATCATGCAAAAGAAGAAAAGCGAGGCTCTGGTGCCCCGTTGGGTGCTAACTCCCACAGCTGAGTGGCGAAGATGTTGGCAGGGCCACACTCCTGCCAAGAGCTCTGGGGGGCAGGGGTAGGGGAATCCATTCCTTGCCTCTTCCAGCTTCTGGTGGCAATCTTTGGCCGTCCTTGGCTTGTGGTCACATCACTCCGTTCTCTGCCTCTGTCTTCACATCACTTTCTCCTCTGTGTATGTGTGTGTCATCTCCCGCTGGCTACTTATCATTGGGTGTGGGGTCCACCTGGATAATCCTGGATGATCTCCTTGTCTCAAAGTCCTTACCTTAATTACATCTGCACAGACTCTTGTTCTAAAGACGGTAACATTCACAGGTTCCAGGGATTAGGACGTGGACATATCCTTTGGGGAACCACCATTCAACCCACGACACAAGGTTATGATCCTAACTAAATCACCAAAGAACAGATCTCTGGAGGGATTCAAAGAGGCCACTATAAAACACCAGCATTTAGCTTCTGATTTTCAAAAGGAAGAATGGGGGGAAAAAATCTGCTTGTAACCTTTCCCCACATAATCTCTGGTACTCTCTCGGTGGCCAGTCAGTGGGACCAGATGATTTCAAATGGGTATTAGCTGAACGAGTCAATGATGTCCCTCTGCTATGTATGTACAGACCCAGAGCGGCCTTCTACCCAGATCAGAGAAGTCACTGGGTCTTGCAGTGTCCAGTGACCACCTTCCTTCAAAGTCCTGGGGCCCTAGAGAAGAGTCCAATCCAAAGACCACAGGAACATGTCAGACATATTCCAACCCTGGGCCCTTTCTATTCCCTTTTGGGAGCAGGGGCATGTAACACTGTAATCCGGCTCCAGCTGGTGCCTCCCAGAAGCGCTCCTCCTGGGAGAAAGGTGTCTTCTCCTGCCATAAACAGACCAGGCTCCCTGGAATGTGTGAAGTCCCCCCTAGTTGCCTCTTGCAAAAGGCTGGCACACATACATTCAAACCCTCAGTGACACTCAGGAGTATGCAGTCCTTCCTGTCTTCATCTGTTGATTCCCACGTTCATCCACCAACTGAACAAACTCCCTGAGCAAACTCGAGAGCCCAGGCCTGCACCGGCTGCTGGGCACAAAGGGACAAATATGTCACAGTCACGGAAAATCCCAAGAGGGCCCCTATCTCCAGGTACTAGAGGTCAACAACAAAATTACAAAGCATTGCCGAGGAAGAAATCAAAGCCAATGGGGGACCCAAAGGAGGAGGTGAGTGGGATTTTTGCAGACACTTAATCCCCACGTGGGACGGTTATTATCACCATTTTACATTTATGGGGAAGTGAAGGATTCAAGAATCAGTGACTAACCTACAGAAGAGAGAGGAAGGGAGAATTGGTAGGAGCCCGAGGGATAAGGCACGGAGAACACAAACGTGGGGAAGGCCCGTCTCGCTTCCTAATATTTTTCCTGGGACACTTGGGATTTTTTGTTTGTTTGTTTCCTCCACCTTCCATTCCTCCAGGGAATCATTATCAAGGGAAATCCTCCTTTCTTCACTGTCTTCTCTAGAGAATCTTGGCCCAGGAGAAAGGAAATGGAAAATGGCTTTGGGCCATCTTATTTGTGAGCTGGAAGGTTGACATCCCAGCAGGAGTTGTCTTAGCCTCCCTAATTGGGATTGGAGTCATGCAACCCTGCCTGGCCTCTCAAGTTGATTATAGGCCACTTCCTCCGAGTTGACTGGCCTATTTTAATTCTGTGTTAGGAAATCTCCCTCATTAACATTCGCCTCTCTGTTTGAGGGTCACAGAAATTGTCAGGTTAGCAAAGTTTATCCCTGGAACTTTCTCATCTTTCTTTTCATTCCCACAGAATATCCCTAGGGACCGTCTTCCCGCTCCTCGCATTACCCACAATGGGTAATCTGATCTCAGGGGCCGGAGGAGGTAATAAACTTGTATGTTACTTGTACTAGGAGGTACAAAGAAAATGTGATGTAATGAGAAATACTGGTTCTTGGAGTGAGGAGACCCAGATTATAGGACTAGACTTCTAGGCAAGAAGGTGAGAGATTCCCTTAGCTGGGTGGGGTTCACAGCAGCCAATCTACCTGCTCTTTTCACAATCCACCCATGAGGCTTTGCCTCACTAATGTCCAAATCAAGTCTTCCCGGGACTCTTGCTGTCCTGCAACACAGACAGGCTGGCTGGTCATCAAATCCTGTTCCCTTTTCCTGGGCACTTGGCTGAATCACATCTCCCCGCTGCATCTAAGTGGGAGCGTGGGCTCAGACAGAGGTATTGGGTGTGGTTCCTAAAATGTCCACATAATCCTCCACGCTCCCCCTCTGTTCTTTGGGCAGCTGGATGTTGACAATTTAGAAGAGGTCTCCAGGATCCTGGAGAATTCCCAGGCTCTGGGAAAAAGTGGAGCCACGCATTGGAAGGAGCCTGGATCCCTGAGTTGCCTCTTGGAGACCTGTCCATGAGAGCTGCCAACCAGGTACATTCACACTGGATGTTGAGTAAATGAGAATTAAAGTTTCATTGCGCTAAGCCACTGACATTTGGGGGTTGTTTAGTACAGCTCTTAACCTACCGCAACTTATCTCTGCCCCACTCGGAGAGTTTTCCACCCTAGTGTGTCTTCCAACTTTGTCCAATATCCTGTTTCCCAGCTTATTTCCTCTCCTAAAAAACATAAAAAGAAACAAAAGAATATCTCTTAGGAGCAGAAGCAAACACAGCTGCAAAGCAAACAGCCACTCCAAGGGTCCACAGAGCAGCGGGCTGCTTGCCAGGCTCTGAGTAGGATATCATTCTATTGGCGCCCATCCCCAACCTCTTCCATCTCCACTGTGATGGGAGATATAATCACTAACCTCCAACTCCATTAATTTTAAGCAAAAATTAGCATAAATAATCAAATCATAACTGACCTCAAGTCCCCTGCAGCTTCAGTTGACAGAGGGATGGGGCTGGGAGGATAAATTACAAGTATCTCCTTCCTACAAACAACATCCTTTCCCCACATACTCCCTGACCCAGGACCACCGAGAGGTGCCAGTCCTAAGCACCAAACTCTGCTGTCTTGAGGATGAGAGAAGGTAGACCCGAGCCCTGACCACAGGATGTAACTGGACTGAATGACACAATTAGGGGCATCAGGAAGGCTGAGGTTGTGGGTCAGTCGGGATTATGGGTCTGGTGGCAGCCAGGGGTAGGGTCAAGCCATAGTAAGCTTAAAGATCAGGCTAGGACAAGAGACCCATTTGCAGCTGAAGACTAGAATGGATGTCCATGTTCTTCATAGGGGACTGATCTGGCAAGTGGCAGCTTTAACCGTGTCTTCCAGTGGCATGCATGATTTTGTACTCTTTCAGATTCCACTGCTATTCAGAGGTGGGGAGGTAACGGGAAAGAGTTCCTCTGGATTTGGATTTTCTTTGAAGCTTAAATTGAAGAGAGTCTCCAGGACTCAGATATCAAAGCCAGAGAAAACTTCAGTCCATAGCAATGGGACAGCTCTCCTCCTAACGCTTAGCGACCCTTTCTGCCATTTGAACGTGAGCCTCAGGGGGGGCTTTGCTTTATTCAACATCCTATCCCCAGTGCCCGGAACAGTTGCCGGCGTATAGCTGGCGTTTTATTTGTGTTGAATGAACAAATAAAGGTTGGTGGGGTGGGAGGGAACTGGGGGCCGCTGGCCCCCAACAACAGAATACCCATCAGGAACGCCTTTTCCATCAGCATTCTGCCCCATTCAGCATTCTGACTCGGCAAGTGACAACCGCCTGCACCATCTTCACGAGAGGGGAGAAGGTCCAGATCTCCTCAAACCCCTCATGACCTCTCACGGGAGCTGAAGTCCAGGTTTATCAGCCTAGGGGTTAACCTCTCTCTTGTGGAATGAAATTCTCCTTTTTCATTATGCTCGCTCTAAAGGGGTCTCATAAAGGAGCAGAGAGAAACACAGGTGCTAGGGATTCATCTTAAATCAGGTCTCACCACTGGATCACAAAGAACCTAAAGACCAGCAGGGTCACCATGGCCCCCCTGACTTTCATGCCTACTCTTCTATAGTAAATTTTCAAAGACCCAAGTAAAAGATGGAAGATGTAATGGGGAAACTGAGGGTCTTGGAAGAGCTGTTTCTAAGCCAGGACTCTAAGAGCTTTAGCTTCCTGGGGGGGGGCGGGTAACCCATCTCAACATTTGCACCATTTCCTGCTTTTTCTCCAAAGCACCTTCTCATCTAGGTCTCTCCAACATCCTGCCCTCAGTCATCCACAGCCAGTGGGCACCAAGGCCCTGAGTTCTCCACCTCTTCCTAGACACCTCTCCAAATGGACCCTCACCTCCCCACCCTCCCCGCACAGCCCAGGCCTTCTTCATCTTGCCCCTACAGGGTGCTATTATCTTCCCTGCAATTCCCTTCCCCTGCCACCTAACTTGTCCAGCATGACACACTGGTTAGTAATTTTATGTCTTTCTGTCTCTCCCTACCCAGTCCTGCTAGTTAGCAAGAGGCTCCTCAAATCCAGCCCTCCACCTGTGTCCCTGGTTCAAAGCATCTCCACACACACCCTGCCCTCTGTCCTCCCTGTCCCAATCCTGCCCTGCCAAGTTCCACGCAGCCAACAAACCCAGGCACTGCTCTCGGGAGGTAACAACGTACTAACTAATTTAATGTTCACATCATTAAATAGACACTACTCTTACTCTCCTTTTACAGATGAAGAACTGAGACACAAAGAAGTCAAAGAGCTCATATGGTACACAGCCAGATGTGGAGCCAGCCAGTCTGCCAACCCCCCACTCTTTAACCATCGGGCCAAGTGCCCTTTCCCACCCTCCAGCACTTAAACTCTCCCTCCCCAGAAGGCCACTTATTTAGTGTACCAAGGAAGTTTTATTCCGACATCTGACATGGAGGCGAGTAACAATGCAGAAGTTGGTATATGCAAACCGATGGGTGGTGGGCAGGGTCCAAGAGCCATAACCAAATAGTCTCTTGTTGCTTTTCCATCACAGACCAGCGCTGGCATCTGATCCCTCCCGGGGCTCTCCCCACTCCACCGCACCGGACAGAGGTGTTTGAGACCCTCGCCTGGCCAGTGGCTGGAGAGGAGTGAGGAGGTGCGGCAGATCCCTCCAGGCAGTCCCAGGAGGCGACGGCCGCCGTATTGCGCGCTCCGGTCCGCAGTCCGCAGATCCCGGGTGCTTGCTGCTCTCTGGCGGCCGGAGCCGGGAGCCCGGGAGCCCCGGGACCCAGGAATCGCGCCGTCTCCGTTCCGCGCGCCCAAGGGCACCAGCGAGTGACCAAGAGGCTGGGGAAAAGGGCGGGAGGAAGGGGGACGCGGCGGAGAGGAAAAGGGGAAGAGGCCCGGGAGCGGCGCGGGAAGGGGCGAGGAGCTGACGGCAAGGAGAGAGGGCGTTCGTGGGCGCCCGCGGTGGGGCAGGGGTGGCTGCCGCGGGGTCGGAGCGGGTGCCAGCGCCGCGACCCCTCCGGACCCCGGAATTGCCGCTCGCCCGGCTCGCGCTGGCCCCTTCTCCGGGCGCGTGGGGCGCCCCCTCCCTCGGCGCCGGCCGCCCCCTCCTCCTCCCCGGCGCTGCCCCTCCTCCGTCCCGCCCCCCGCGCCCGGTCGAGAGCGCCGCAGTGGCTTTGCCTGCACTGCCCGGCCGGCTCGCCTGGGCACGCTCAGAGCGGCGCGCGTCGCCGGCCCCGGTTCTCCGGCCGACTCCGCAGCCAGCCTCGGGAGCCCCGGCCGCCGCCCCCCGGCCCCGCTCCTTTCGCGGACCGCCGCGCCCCGCGCTACAGGAATTCGGGCAGGACCCCGACGGGACCCGCGCGCCGCGCTGCAGCCGGAGCCCCGCGGCTATGCCCGGGGCCCCTCTCCTGGCCAGTCGCCCGTCCTGCGCCCGGGCCCGGCCCCCGACGGCCGCGCGTTGAGATGACTTTCCGCGACCTCCTGAGCGTCAGTTTCGAGGGACCCCGCCCTGACAGCAGCGCGGGGGGCTCTAGCGCGGGCGGCGGTGGGGGCGGCGCGGGCGGCGCGGCCGCCTCGGAGGGCCCGGCAGTGGGCGGCGTGCCG
>NC_058412.1:108186322-108267584 GCF_002201575.2 Neomonachus schauinslandi
CGGGAAGCCTGCTTCTCCCTCTCCCACTCCCCCTGCTTGTGTTCCCTCTCTCGCTGTGTCTCTATCAAAAAAATAAATAAAATCTAAAAAATAAAAAATAAAAGGATCCCCCAGGACGCCGAGGTGGCTCAGTTGGTTGGGCGTCTGACTCTCGATTTCAGCTTGGGTTGTGGTCTCATGGGTGGTGGGGTTGCCCCATGTCGGCTCCAAGCTCAGCAGGAAGTCTGCTTGGAGATTCTCTCCTCCTGCCCCTCCCTGCACTCACTCGTGCTCTCTCTTCCTCTCTCTAAGATAAATGAATAAATCTTTAAAAAAGATAATAATAAATAAAAGGATTCCCCCCAGCTGCTGCGTGGAGAAAAAGGTGCCGGGGCACAGGGACAGGTGCAAGGGGTCCACTTAGAAGGGCACTTTGGGTAGATGATGATAGTAGCTGAGACCAGGGGGTGGCACAAAGTGGGGGGGATTCTCGGACCAGTAGGAGTTGGTGATGGATGGGATGCAGGGTGTGACAGAGCGGTTGGAATGTATGAAGCACCAATTTTAGTATATGTGCCGCTGAAGCGAGCACTGGAATGTATGAAGCACCAGTGATGTGCCAAGTACATGTGGAGGGCTTACCCTTTAAAGATGAGATAGACATGGGGTGCCTGGCTGGCTCAGCTGGGAGGAGCATTTGACTCTCGATCTCAGAGTCATGAGTTCGAGCCCCACGTTGGATATACAGATTACTTAAATACATAAATATATTTTTTAAAAAGAGAAGATAGACAGGAAATTGATAGTCGCCTGCTATGTTCTTGGCACTTGGAAATGAGAAGATGTGCTATAGGGAGGGTACCCCTAACTGCAGGGTTGGGAGGGGTGGTATGAGGAGGGCTTCCAGGTGGAGGTGTCTCTGGAGCTGGCACCAACAGGGAGAGGAAAGAGGAAGGGCAATCCAGGATGAGCAGGAGCAAAAGCTCCCAGGCAAGCCTGGGGAGCCCGCTGCGGCCAGAGGGCAGCAAGAAGTCAGCGTGGCCATTCAGCTGACGCACAGGAAGACAGAAGTAAGACTGTTGCGGGAAGCGGGAGCCATAAGAGAAAGGAGAGCAAGGGTGTGATGCTGGGCGCCAGTACGGAGCGGTGGGAGGCTGAGGGAGGGGGTCCCACACAGGCCTGTGTTTCCAGTGACAGTTGCCAAGTTGAGTCTGCAGGGCTGGGCTCTCTGCCTGCAAGGAAGGCTGTGGGAGAGGGAGGCAGGTCGGGGCAGAAAAGGGGGCTGCCAGGCACTGAGAGACAGTGGCCTTGTCTCAGAGCCCCCACCTGCTCACTGAGGCTTTCCTGTAGCTGGGCTCAGGGGCTGGCACAGGTGTGTGCCAGGCTGCTGCAGAGGGATGAGAAAGCAGACAGCCGAGGTTGGCCTGAGTAGCCACAAGTCAGAGTGGCTGGGGGAGCAGAAAGCTGGGGTGGCCGGAAAGGGGCTTGTCCACCGTGGCCCCCACAGCCGGGCGGCATTGCAGGGACAATGCCCATGAGCCAAGTGCCCATCCTCAGGGGTCTCGGGGCAGTTCCCCATTTGCATGCAAAGGGCAGGGACATGCTCACAGCCCCCTGGGACCCCAGAGATCTTGGCCAGACGTTCGAACTGATGAGACGGGGTTGGGGAGGGGGCAGGACAGCAGGGAGAGTGAGACTGGGTGCAGGGAGGCTTGGGGGGCAGACTACGGCCTTCTGGGCAGAGGTAGCTGTGAGGCTCAGAACTGCCACTTTTGGGGGGGACAGAGGTGCTGTTGCCTGTGGAAGCTGGAGCCCACGCACAGGCGTGTGTATTTTCCAGGCAAGATGTCTGTGCATGGTGGGCAGAGAGCTTATGAAACAGTACTGCCAGATGCTGTCAGTGTCCCCTCCATGCCACCCCTTGGACCTTCAGGGCACATCAGCCAACTTCCATCCCAACACCTGCTGGCATCTTTGCCCAGGGCCTTTCTCCACCCACCCAAATCCTCATCATCCACCCACACAGCAGGAAGCGTGGGAAATTAACACCCCTGGGAGTAGCCCATCCAGTGACTGATGGGAATGGGGGTGTAGATACCCGCCTCCCTCACCCCACTGGTGGGACAGCGCCGAGGTTCCTGAACTTCATGGTATCCCAGAGCTCCCAGTGGGATTGTGCCCCAGTTGCCCACAATGAGCGACTTGCACTTGAATCCTTGTCTCAGGGTCTGCCTCTGGGAGAGCTTAAAGTAAGACAAGAACCTCAGCAGGACACAGTAGGAAAATCTTGGGGCAGAAAGGCTGAGTGTGGATCCCAGGTCTTGTGTGTAAGGAATTCCCAGCCTGTAGCAAGCTTCTGCACAGGTTGCTTGAGCATAAAATAGAATAGTGTTTATAAAACGGTCCAGGACATACTAACAATATGCCGTGTCGCCCACCAATCTGAGTAAAAACCACGCTGATAACGATGCTGTTTGGCCAGCTTCAGGCTTGCAACTGAAATAGTCCACTGATTTGTCATCCTGGGCTAAATATAAAGGAACTGTGGCCTGAGTCAGAGTTATTTTCAGCACCGTGTCTTACTTTGCAACCATTGAGGGATGCTATTCAGAGGGCCACCTTCCTGGAGGCTGAAATCAACCCTGGTGGCCCCCACATTCCAAGACAACTGTCTAACTCCTCTTCCAGGGGAAATTGCCTCCTCAGCGTGTGATGACTGATGCCCCAGCCTCCCCCAAGCCCACCAGGTCTTGGCTTCTGTTTCTGGCTACTCTCCAGAGCTGGGAACTGGGTCTCTTCCCGGGGTGGAGTTGTCCTCTCTCAAAAGCCACCGAAGAGGGAGAGGGGAAGTAAAGAGACGCCAGTGTTTATTAAGAGCCCACGAAGTCCTGCACTCTGAAATGCATGAATCTTCACAACATCATTTCCGGAGAAATTTTGGATTTCTCAGAAAGCGTGAGACTTGGATGGCTCACTTACTTGCTCAGGGCTGCATGACCGCAGTTTCGAAGGCCTGTGCCTCGTGACGCTGGGTGACTCCTTCTGCCACTGCCACCGTGTGTCTTGGCACCGAGATTTCTCTATATGGTGGGAGGCGGGGGATGGGCAGGTGCTCCCAGGTCAAAGGGGGGGCCTGGTGCCTCTGCCCCCTCAGTAGGGGACCCTGCACTCATTTCTTTGGGGGCAAAGGGAGAAGAGAGCAGGGCCCATGATTTGTCAAGGACCCCTGCCCCTGGCCCGCTTAGTCTCACGGACACCTGCAACTTTTGCCTGGGGTGGGATGCTCCTGCCACCTCCCTCCCCCCCACACACACCCCCAGCTGCTGCTGAGGATGTGAGAACAAATAAGCGTGGCTTTTGCTTTCTGGGTCATGCCCTTGCATTTTGTCAGCTGCCTTTTGAGGACAAGACCCCCCAACTCGGTGGTGGGGATGCCAGGGGAGAAGTGTGTGAGGAGGAGGGTCTTTCTGACACAGCTCAGGTCCTAGTGCACGCACCCCCTCCTGCCTGACACTCTGCTCCCTCAAAGCCACCCCCAGAAGCCCCCCCAACCACTTCCACTGGGACAGCCCCGCAGACCTTCACTCCAACAGCCATGGGCATTGTGTTTATTGAGACTTAATTCTAGGCTCTGTCTCTCGCCTGCTTGAAAATATCCATGGCTCCCAACTACCCACAAATAAATGTGGAAATTCCCAGCATTTCAGGCCCTTCACCTTCTGTCCCAAATGATGTTTTCTCGGCGTATGGCACAGGACATTCCCAGAACCCCAACTTGTACTCCTCTTGCCCACCCGTCCCCTCCACTCCTAACACCCTCTGTCCCTCCTCATCCTGGCAGGCTCCTGTCCATCCTCTGAGAACCCTGGAAACCCCCCCGCCCCACATGCTGAGCACTACCATCACCCTGTCTTCATTCCCTTGATAGTTCATGCACATAGCTACTCAGGGAATGGGGCCCTGTTTGCTGTGAGCCCAGCACAGTGCCTGACGCGGGGCAAGCCTTGGTCAACATTTAATTCAAAGGTGCTTACCCTTTTTGTGCTAACGATGTCCTTGGGCATCTGGCAAAGCTTATGGGAGCCCTTCTCGGAGTTACGCTTTCAAATGCTAAAACTAAAATACAAAGGATTGCAAATAAAACCAATTTCGCTGAAAACATCAAAATATTTGTGAACGAAATCTGTGACTTAGTAAGTAATGTGCTTCTAGGTTAAGGCATTAAATAAGAGGATCTAGTGGTGCGTTCTGATGTCTGTCGTTTCCAAATGGTGAGCAGCATAGACAGTATTTCAAAGCATCTGCAACAACCGAATGTGACAGGAAAATATCTGGCAGGACCTGCTCATATCAGGTCGAATCGTAGGAAACTGCCAATCTGGCACCAGTTTTGAGCTACAAGAACCGTGATTGCATAAATGGCTTTGTCTCCTTCTACTCGGGTTTGTTGCTGATGCTCGTCTTGGGGGAAACGCACAGTATCAGGTAGCTGTGAGTAAAATGGAAGATGATGATTTTTCCTCATCCAAGTTCATGGACCCCTCGAATGATATCAGGGACCCCTTGGGGAGAGAGAACCTTGAGAGCCCGGAGTTGACGACTGGGCCCCTAGTTGAGGTCTTTGCGCCCAGGGGCTGCCCGGGCCTCCCTCTCCCCGAGCGGCCGTCTAACAGGCGTGGCTCTCTGCCCCCCCGCAGGGTCCCTGTTCCCGCAGCTGAAGCCGTCGGAGGGCGTCTTCAAGGTCATCTTCTGGCTCGGCTACTTCAACAGCTGCGTGAACCCGCTCATCTACCCGTGCTCCAGCCGCGAGTTCAAGCGCGCCTTCCTCCGCCTGCTGCGCTGTCAGTGCCGGCGTCGCCGGCGCCGCCGTCCCCTCTGGCGCGTCTACGGCCACCACTGGCGGGGCTCGACCGGCGGCCCGCGCCCCGACTTCGCTCCCGGCCACGACGCCGCGCCTCCTGGGGCCCCGCTGGCCCTCACCGCGCCCTCGGCCCCCGGCTCCCCCGGCACGCCCGAGGCGCAGGCTCCCGTGGCCGGTCGTCGAAAGCCGCCCTGCGCCTTCCGCGAGTGGAGGCTGCTCGGGCCGTTCCGGAGACCCACCACCCAGCTGCGCGCCAAGGTCTCCAGCCTGTCGCACAAGATCCGCGCCGGGAGCGCGCAGCGCGCCGAGGCCGCCGGCACCCTGCGGGCGGAGGTGGAGGCCGTGTCCCTGGGAGTCCCCCACGACGTGGCTGAGGGCGCCACCTGCCAGGCCTACGAATTGGCCGACTACAGCAACCTCCGGGAGACTGATATTTAGGGACCCCGAGCGAGGCCGGGGAGTGTGCTGGGGGAGGAGGAACGGGGCTGCGGGTGGGGGAAGGGGGCAGGGCGGTGAGGGAGGCCGGCTTTGTTCAGGAGGCCGGGCCGGATCAGGGACCCGGACACGGATCAGGGACCCGGACACGGATCAGGGCGGCTGCTCTGTGGCCTCCCTGAGGAACTGAGGCGGGGGTAGGGCCCTGGAAAGGTGAAAAGTTGTGGCCCCCTCCTGGACACAGGTGCCTGGAGCTCCTCCTTTCGGAGGAAGGGGCGGCGGGTTCCGGGGGGGCCATTTGCTCCCAATCTCTGTTTGAGAAATACTGCCCCATCCATGCCCTGAACCCTGGACAGACAGCCTCAAGTGTGGCGAGGCAGGCCCACCCCTCCTCTTGGGGAGGAAGGGTCGCAGAGGCCCTGCCTGGCTGTCCCCAGTGCCTCCCCGAGGGAAAAAGTCAGTGGGACCAGGGCTTTTCCATGGACACAGTTTCTCCTTACTGCCGACTGGAGGAACCCAGCGGACCTGCCACCACCACCAATAAGCTTTGGTGGCAGATTGGATGAGCATCCTACAAGCCTGTTGTATTTACCCATGGACTCGCTCCCCCTACAGAGGCTCCTCCATGCATACCACATCACCTGGCCCTGCCCCTCATTATGTCCCAAGGGCCTTACTGTTTACACTCTGTACATAGTGCCTGTGCCCATCACTTCTTGCCGGGATCTGGAGCCATCAAATGGGGAGAGCTTTATTTGTCATTTTGAGACATATTTATTGGTAAGAGTACTTCTATTTTGTCCAAACTGTGCAAACAGTCCCTCTTTAGCTTGTAACCCATAAAGAACTACCTTTTTTTTTAATTTTTTTTTTTTTCTGAAGTCCTTCGAGTTCTAAAGCCCCACAAGAGGATAGATTGGGTCTGCATTCACCTTTCTAGTTTCAACTTAACTATCTCTTTAACTGATGGCTGCTATCCTCTGGGATTTTTAGCATGACCAAAGGACTCAGGGGTTTTGTTGGCTTTTAAAATTTACATGATTAGTCTTGGGAACCAAACAGTAATCATAAGCATAAATTTTCGCTTTGTAAGTCTCCCTAGATGAATCTGTGATGCCCTGAGGGCCTCAGTGAGGAAGGTGGCCATCAGTTAAAAGGGTGAAACATTACATGAAAAAATATACAAGCCCAAGTAGACAAGTGGGTGAGTGAGAGAACACCTACCTAGGAACCATGCTTGTTAGCTCTGAGTGAAATGTCCAACACTTGTCCCATTCTCAAGAGATTGCAGGTAGTTCAGTCTTCAGCTGGATAATATCAACCACATACATACAACCAGAGTGGGGGTGGTGACTGTGGTCCAGTGGAAAGCTGGTTAGGCGATTCCCCAGGGTGTCTGGAGTGGGAATGTTCTAATACTGGAAGAGCCAGTTGCTGGGGCCAACATGGACCAGTAGTTTGAACCAGAAGTTTCCATCCTGTACTGAGGAAGTCATCTGTTTGAAAAGTCACCCCAATTTTAGACCTCTCACCCCAATTTTATAAGGTAAAAAGATAGCCAAGAGCAGACATTTCATACTGTGGGTCTGTAGTAGATTCTAGACTTCCAGGCCTGGCATCCCCCCCCGCCCAGGCACAGGAAGGGCAGTTTAAGGCAGGTGCTGGGAACATAATGCACACCCCAGAGAGGGCCCACTTTACAGCACATTGGCCACCCTAAAGCTGGGGAGAGTCCTTGTTATCTTCTCACAGAGGTGGGGGCCATCCCTCAAATCAGGGGTCAGCGAAGGGGCTGACCCCCTTGTTGGAGAATTGAACATTGGGCTCCTGGGCAGGGGTTCCAATAGCAGGGGAGGGTCTCTGAGCAGGCGAACGTGGGCTCCCATGTGCCAGGGCAGTTGAGCCCACAGGAGGTCAACAGTGCGGACAAGGGAGCAGGTTGGGGAGGGAACCTTCATAAGGGGGATTTTAGGGCCCCTACCTGCCCTGGATAACCCAGTAGGTGTGCAGGCAGGTAGGGCTGGCAGCTTGCCCAGTACTTTCTCTAGGCGCAATGATTAATCTGCAAAATGTATCTGCTGTTCAAGCCTCAGCCCCCATCTCCCAGGCACAGGGCCCTCTGCACACAGCTGTCTCTTCCTGTACCCCCATACGAAGCCTTCAGGAGATCAGGGAGAGCTACAGAGCCCCCAGAGAGGCTTGCCACAGGGACCCTCCAGGGACCCAGTTCTAATCATCAATAAAGCACTGAGTTGCTGACCTGGTGTCAGGACGTGCCAAAGTGTCGTAGAATGGCCCAGAGGGATGGAGGGACTAGCAAGAGCCCTTCTAGAGGAGGGAGCCTCTTGCAAGTGATTTTGGGACATCTGGAAGAAGTGCATTCACTGCATCATTTCCTGAGTCCTCAGGCACCCCAGTCCACACATCTGATCAGAGATATTGTCTCTGAGGTACATACAGAAAATGAAGCCCTTATCTCCAGGAAGGCCTATGACATGGCAGGGTGACCGGGAGAGTGGGAAGACTCTCTCAGTACGCATCAAAATGGGAATAAGTGTTCCTTTACACGATCTTCAAGGAATGGGGTGAGGCCTTGAGGGAGTTTGTGAGTGGGAAGGGGATGGCCCTGTGAGATGGGACAGGGACAGAACGAGCCTCCAAGAACACTGGCATTTGCCTGAGCCCTTTGCCCCTCACCACCGTAGAAAGCTTCCTTCCTGCTGTCCGCTCCAGGCCCCAGTCCAGTCTGCCCGCCCTCCTCTTGAGCTGGTCTCTTGCCACCCATCTTACCTTGCTTCCCACACTCTTTCAGGGACCTCTGTCCCCAGCCCCCAGAGCTGCTTTTGCAAGTCACCTGGGACGTCCCATTTCCTCAATCTCCTTTGTCTCTGCCACAGTCCACGCTGGTGGCTGCAATGTTCCTCTCCCTGCCCGAGCCACGCCCCTGGGATCTCTTCTGGTCCCCTGACTACTCTCTCTCTCTCTGCCTCCTGTGCAGGCGGGCGCCTCTCTCTGCCCTTATATGTCCCCCAAGGTTTTCCTCTCCCTTTTCTCAACTCTCCACGTGATCCCATCCACTCCAAATCATCTCAATGACCACTTGTACATAAATGGCTCCCAAGGGTTTGTCCGTAACTCCAGATGTGTGTTCACCCTCCCCTTTGGTGGTTCCCAAGCACCCCAAATACAAGCCCACTCGCCTCCCGCAAGGCCGTCTCCTCAACTCCATGTGGGCATGACGAGGCCACTGGTGCTGAGGCCATAAGCTCCCGGAAGCCCTGAGACTACCCACCTTCTCCCCTCCTTCATCTTCCCAAGATCTTCCTAGATCCCCTGCTCAAAACTAAACCCCAAGTGTCCCTCGGCCTCACTGGTGGCTCATACCAAGGTCATCCTGGCCTAGAGCCCACTGATAGAATCCATACCTATGTATGGGGAGAGAGCTCCCTGTCCCCGGAGCTGCTCAGGGCTGGGTGTGAGTGTTCATTAAATCCTGGATTGATGGAGTTGGCCCACTGACCCTTCCCTGGGACACTGCCCCACTGCCCACCTAATGCTCAACATCACTGTCTTTGCAAGACCCTCACCCCCACTGGTTCCACCAGCCCTCACAAGGCTGGAGCCTGGTCCTCCCCCAGCCAGAGAGCAAGCTGTGCCTGGGAATTCTACAGAACACCTGCTCTATGGGTCTTGCAGCCCACCCAACCCTCCACCTGGAGCCCCACCCCAAGCCCTTAATCCCTCCTGCTCCAGGCGCTGACAGGTCCTGGCAAAAGTTTTGGGACCTCAGTCGCCCTCCTTTCAGTGACCTGTCAGAGCCCCGACTCCTCAGTGCCCTCCTGACCCTGTTTCTATTTCCATCCTGTTGCACCCCCAGGGAGTTACATGTTCACCGGCCACTTGGAAAGAATTTCCTTTTTTTTTTTTTCCTTCTACTTCTTGTGGCTCCAGCGAAGCACAAAACCAGATGCTTGTCAGGGCTAAACAGGTCCACAGGCTCTGCTCAGAACAGATCTCTGGGGAGCCCTGCAGACCCAGGTGGTGCTGGAGGTGGGGCCTTCGGGCAGGGGGGCTGCCCAGGACTCTCCCACCATTCGGAGCTGGGTTTCTTCCTTTCCCCAGCCACACCCTGGCAGGAGCAAGGAAACAAAAGGCATGCTGAACAGGACCCCAGCCTACATTCTCAAACTGCTCTGGTCTGGGGAAGAACTAAGCAGGAATGGCAGGATGCATTTAGAATCAAGAAGAAATCCAGGAGCTGGGGCCTCGACAGCCTGAGCTCCCGAGCCGAAGGGAGGGATGCATCGGAGGCAGTTAGTTGCAGGGCCCTCCCCTGTGAGGTCTGTGGACCGGCCCTCCAGGGCCTCACCATTCACTCAACTCCACCATACTGTGTGTGTCTACCTCTTTCCGTCCTGCCAAATCCGAAGAAGGGGTCCCCATTCCCACTCCTATGAGTGACCCAGATTGGTCCCACTGATCTCTTGAGCCAAGCCACATGGGTCACTGGTCAGCCTCTGGACTGGCTAATTTGGTGCCTGATCAGCTGGGCAGGCAGATGGAGGTGGGTCAGATCACGTGGTACAAAACACAGCTGTCCGGGACCAATGTCCACGGTTGGAGTGATGCTCCCAGATCAGGCAGAGGCAGACAGCCATGGGCATCTCCAGCATGCTGGAAAGGTTAAGAATGCAACTGCAAGTAATAAGGACGCTGATTGACAGCTGCTTAAACGTGGGGCAGTATTTTTCTCACTTGACAAGTTACAAGGTGGGAGGCTGCTAGCATTGTCCTTTGCAGGTCTTTGCATTCTAATCTCTGGTGTGTTGACTTGTATCCTGTTTGTTGCCTAATCATGATCAATGTTTCCATAATCCACATTCTTATTCAAAACAGAGGGGGGTGGTGAAGGAGAAAGGTCTGCTTTTATCCCATGACCTGCAAGGGAGACTGCTAACCTCAAAGGTTGGGTGCTTGGGGGCCGAGGTCTGCGGTCAGCCCACCACCTCATTTTGTGCAACCCACAAACTAAGAATGAGTTTTACATTTTTAAATGGTTGGGGCAGGATGGGGGGGGGGAGGAAGTCAAAAGATTGTGTCACAGTGGGAGAATTATACGGAGGTTTCCTCTTGGCTCACAAAGCCTAAATTTTACTATCTTGCCCTTTACAGGAAAAGTTTGTCAACCCTTGCTTTAGGGCAACAAGGATCACTGCCTCTCATTGGGCACACTGCTATCCTGAACACAATCGGGATGTGGCAGTAGGAAGAAGGAAGGAATGGCTATGGAGCAGGCAGCTCTCAGAAACAGAGTCCCCCCTCTAACTAGGAACCTGATGCAAAGGGCTTTTTCTGGAAGCCCTCAGCCCTGAGGACATCTTCCCAGACTGACCAGATGTATAGGATTTTGAAAGAGAATCCGGGAAATATTGGCACTGGCTATGTCTCAAAAGGCTCAAGGAGGTATTATTTGCTCCATGAACTCGCCCCCAGCCAAGGTGCGGTCCTTGATATTACAAGTCTAGAAAATGGGTCTGGTCAGGATTCCACAGTTACCAGTCTCATATAAGCTGACACAGACAGCCTAACTCACTAGGATGTGAAGTGCACAAGCCCAAGACCAATGTACTAATTTTTAATGGGAAGTGGAGCCTAACTATATACACAAGCCAATATCTTCATGATGACAAACGAACTTGATGGGAAGCCAAACTGTCCGAAAGTCCCTTAGTGAGTTCAGAGGCTGAGCAGAGACGTTAATAGGAAGAGTTGTTGATTGAGTGCACCAGGCATAGGGCTCCATCCCTAGTCCACATCTTCACCTCTTTGCACATCCTGCCTCTGTTCCCATGATACGCCCACCCATCCAAATGACTCAGGCTTCAGTCCCAGCCTTCTGTCCCTCTCTGTGCCTTTAAGTTCACTTTGCCTGTCTCCGGTTTCATCCATCATGGACCCATTTCAGACTGGAACCCTCAGAAACCAGTCTTGACAGCTTTTATGTCTCAGCTCTCAGGGAACAGCTAGGGCAAGCCAACAAGCGTCAAATGCCTGGTCCTCTTGCAGATTTGGCAGCTGGTGTTCCTCCAACCCCAGATGTGAACTGCACAGGTGGGGGCCCAGGTGCCCTCTGATGCCTTTCAACCAGCTAGTCCCCACCAGCCAATAACAAATGGCCACATTATGGTCGTTGAACAGTGCATGCATTTGATAATATTCACTGAGCATCTACTTACGTACCCAGGAGATGGGGAGGCATCAGTGGACAAAAGAAAAAAATCTCTGCCTCCACGGAGTCCTCATTTCAGAAGAGACAGGAGTGATGGGTACTAAATGACATAAACAAAATATACAGTAGATGGTGACAAGCAAAAGAAATATAACAGGGAAAGGCAATAGAAGTGTTGGGGAAGGGGGGAGATTGCACTTTGAGATCAAGTACCCAGAGAGGTCCTCAGAGAGAAGGTGATGTAGGAGAAAGGCCTGAAGAGGGTAAAGGAGTGAGCCGTGCTGATCTCTGGGAAAGAGCATTCCAGGCAGAGGGAGGAGCAGGTGCAAAAGTCCCAACTTAGGAGGAGGCCTGGTGTGTTTGAAGATTAGCGAGGAGGACCGAGTAGGTAGAGCCTATCAGGCAAAAGAGGGGAGCAGGCGCTGAAGGGGCCAGCTGCAGGAGGTGATGAGGGCCAAAGTACACAGGGTTGTGTAAATCACAGCAGGACCCTGGCTTTCCAGGTGGGGCAAGGTGAGTCAGATGAGGCCTTCGGCAGGCTTGAACAAAGAAGAGACAGGAACGGACTTGGGGGGAACAGATCACTCCGGCTGTTGTGTTGGGCTAATAAAGAGAAAGAGGGACCAGAGCAGAAGCAGGCGGCCAATTAGAGAGAGAGATGACTGCAATGGTCCAGGCAAGAGATGGTGGTGTTTGGGCCACTGGTCACAGGGATGGAAATGAATGATGAAAAGAGGTAGAGTCTAGAAGATTTTGCAGATGGCATTTCCACATGCCAATCCCCACACTCAGCATTCTCAAGCTACCATCTAGACCTGCCTGCCTTGTTAGGAGCCCCTAACAACTCAGGCATGTTTTTCTTTTTCCTGTGCCTCTTTTGTCTCCCCCTACATATAGGTATGTCCTAAAGTTCTATTCTCGGGTTTCCTTTCTTTCCGTGTCGCCATCCATAGGAATGCCCATGTCCCAAATCCGCATTTCCAACCCCAGCACTATCTCCATACTACAAATTCTGTGGTTGTCCACATACAAATTTTCTCCTGACTTTACTACTGAAATTCATACACACGGTTGATGTAGGAAAGCCTTTTTTAAATCAAGGACAGAGACTTCCGACTTAGGATGCCATCCTGTCAAGCCCTTTATAAGACCCCTTCCCCTTAAAACATCAACAAAGACCTAAAAAGAGGATAGAAATTCAAAACAGGTCTGAAAAGTAAGGGTATCAGCCAACCATTTGGAAACAGTGGGGACTCCAGAGCTGAGGAAGTTCAGCTGAGGAAAAGAGACTCAGGGGCCCTTGCCCGAGCTTTGCCCTCTACAACAAAGGCACCACCGGCTGGGAGTTGGTAAGGAAAAGCTCTACCCTCTTCACTGCATATCTCCCCACTCCCCAGCCATAACCCCAAGAAGAGCCCACCCAACTATCTAACTTCCAGTCCCTGCTCCACTGCCCAAGGACTGCTTTCTGAGTAGCTGAGGACACAGTAATGATGCCCCCATCCTCCTGATTCCCTGCAGGAACTTTCTAACTTCAGCAAAGACTTCATGCCCACTGGACTGTCCAGGCTTATGGGTCTGGGCTCAGAAGGGACCTGAGAGCAGAATAGGATGGTAGAGGTTCTCAGATGTTCCGTTTGATAGAAGAGTAGCCAGCAGCTCTGAATTTTTAGAACGAAGTTCTTCCTCATTAGCTGAGAACTGGGTAGTTGGGGGGTAGAAGACCTTTCCTCAGACTGATAAAACAGAACTAAAAGAATGCCCAGTGGCTTCTGTCTCCAGCTCCCTGAGCCAGAGTCAAGCCATGGAATGCATCTTCCAGGGAACTGAATCCCTTGGCCCATTCCTGCCAGGCCCATTGGCAGGATTGAGCCACCCTTATACCCTGGGTGGCTTCCTCATCTATGGGCCCATTGCTCATCCTACCACCAGTGCCGAGAAATAACCCTCTTGGACGGAGCAACTCCCCAAAGAGAGGCATATCAGTCAGCTATTGCCACGATAATATTGCAAAAAAGCCACCCCTAAATGCACAGGTTACAAGAGCAAGCGTTTTGTTTTTCTTGCTTATGTGTCTGTCTGCAGGTCCTAGGTTTGTTCCAGGCTTCCATGGGTTCGGATCTGTTCCCCTTTCCTCCAGAGCCTCCTGGAAACATCAGCTATCGGGGGCGCGTTCTTCTCATGACAAATGGCAAGTACATGAGAAGCAAAGCCCAGCTGTACAAGCATATTTAAAACTTCTGCTCATATCACATCATGTTTGTTCACATTCCATTGGGTGAAACAAGCCAGAGGGCCAAGCCTAACGTGACGGGCAGGAAACTAAACTGCTCCCAGAGGGAAAGGAGAGTGATTGGATATTTGCTGATTAATCTTCCAATCCATCACAAGTAGCTGGGTTAGGACAAGAACATATGAATTTGTGGGGGACCCAATTCAGCCCATAGTAACCTCTTCTGGGGCAGGAGGGCAAGGTCACATGGCAAAGCCTGGGGTCATGGGGAGAAGGGAAGAACCCAAGGTCACTGTCATCATCTACCGCAAGTAGCAACACCAATCTAGTTCTTGCCCTGAGCTAGAACAAACACTGGTCCAGACTGGAACACCCACTCCTCTGGCCTAGAACAAGGACCCCACCATCCCCAGCACTAGGTTTCCTGGTCTGTCACTGGGGCCCAGCTCACATTTTTTGTGAGAAGCAAATGATGCCCTGTTGTACATGTGCTTTGAAGAACAGAAAGAGTGATAAAGAGAGACTGTGGTTTTTGAAGCTAAACAGGGTATCATTCAGGCATAAAGGCAAGAGGCAGATATTTCCAAGCATGAATGAATGTTTCTTTTAAAACAGTACCTTTTTAAAAAGCCCAGTCAACGTAAACACAATGAAAAAGAACAAATCTGAAGCAAAAGGGGCGTACGACTAAAGTCACAGAGAACACTGTGAACAATTTTTAAGCAGTAAATGTTTAAACCATCACGAAAAGGCCAATTTTCTAAGAAAATATAAATCGCCAATATTGCATCAACCCCCAAAAAGTAGAAAACGTTCACAGAAAGTTAACCATAAAAGAAATTAACCACAAAAGAAAGTTAACCATAAAAGAAATTAAAACTTTGACTGCAAAGTTCTACTTCCAAAAAACCAAGTCCAACCAGTTTTGCAAGTAAGTTTCTTTAAAACTCCAGAAAACAGATAATTAACATTCTATTCATACTTTTCCAATGTATATAGTAAAAAGATGCAAAGCTACCCAAATTATTTTAAAAGCCCAAGAGGGGAAGAAAAAAAGCCCTGGAAAGCCCAAGACAAAAAAAATCTTAGGTCACTTGTGAACATAGATACAAAAGCCTAAACAAATATTTGTGCATGAAATCCAGGAACATATTAAAGTAATACTATGTCATGACCAGTGTGATAGATTGTATTATAATTATGACAACATCTGCTGCCCAACTTGCTGGGCACTTTTCTGCAGGAGGATTCTATGCCTATTCACCGACATCAAACTTAGCCACTGATTGGCTTTGACCAATGAAATGTGAATCGAAGTAACATATGCCACTCCTGAGTAGAAATGTTAAGATGTTCCAGTATCTCTCTTTTCCATCTACCATGAGATGCTCCATCAATGTGGGTCCTAGAATTAAGAAGACATGAAATCAATCCTTAGTGCTCACATGACATGAGCAATAAATAAACTTCTGTTGTAATTCACTAAGATTTGGGGATTGTTTGATACCAGAGCAGAATTTAGCTTAAGCTGACTAATACAACAAGGTAAAGACTGTCCCCAAGAGGGGCGCCTGGGTGGCTCAGTCGTTAAGCATCTGCCTTTGGCTCAGGTCATGATCCCAGGGTCCTGGGATCGAGTCCCACATCGGGCTCCCTGCTCGGCGGGAAGCCTGCTTCTCCCTCTTCCAGTTCCCCAGCTTGTGTTCCTTCTCTTGCTGTGTCTCTCTCTGTCAAATAAATTAATAAAATCTTTAAAAAAAAGACTGTCCCCCAGATACAAGGAAAATATTAAAATATTAATGTAATTAACATATTAACAGATAAAAGGAGAAAAACCCTATGATAATCTCCAATAGATACAGAAAAAGCGTTTGATAAAATTCAATATTCATTCATAATAAAACAGTTATGAACTAGATATAGAAGGGAATTTCTTTAACCTGATCAAAGGTACCACCAGAAACCAAAAACAAATAGCGTACTTATTAGAAACTTCAGAAGCATTCCCATTAAAGTCAGAAACAAGGCTATGATCCTCCTGTCACTGCTTTACTCAACACTGTGCCGGTAGCTATACTAATGCAATAAGAAAAGAGAAAAAGAAACAACAGGTACATTGACGGTAAAGAAACAAGGCTATCTAACTTTGCAAGTAATATGATCTTCTACCCGGAAAACCCAAGAAAAATAACTGACAAATAATTGAAACGAATAAAAGAGTTTGCAACGTAGCCAAGTATAAACCAATATTCAAAAACAAATAGCCCTCTTATTCCCCGGCAATAATCATTTGGTGACATTTCAAATCAGTGGGGAAAGGGTGGGTCATGCAACAAGTAATATTGGGATGACCAGCCAACAATGAGAAATAAGCGTAAACCCACATCCCTGCCTCATACGACAAGTCCACTGAAGATCTAAAGATATAAAAAAGAAGTTTAAGAATTATTTTAAAAACATAGAATACTAGCTTTAAGACTTGGGATAGAAATGCATATTCTTAAATAGGTTATAAAAAGCACAAAACTGATGGGATGCCTGGGTGGCTCAGTCGGTTACGTGTCCGACTCTTGGTTTCAGCTCAGGTCATGATCTTGTGGTCATGGGATCAAGCCCCGAGTTGGGCTCTGTGCTGAGCATGGAGCCTGTTTTAGATTCTGTCTCTCTTCTCCCTCTGCCCTTCCCCCTCCTACTTGCACTCTCTCTCTCTAAAAACAAAACAAAAAAAGAAAACGTTGATAAGTTTGTTCATTTCTGAGTGTAAAGCTTTTATATGTGAAAAGACTCCATAAACAATGCAGCTGACTGGAAGAAAATATTTGTAATTCCTATCACGGACAAAAAGACTATTATCCTTAATATATTTTTTTAAGCTCCTACAAATCACTAAGAAAAAGACAATACCAGAAATGTGGGCTAAGGGATAGGACAGACAACCCACAGGGGGGAAAAAAAACCCAAATGTCTAATGATCATAAGAAAAAATATCACTAGTTGGGAAATGCAATTAAAACAAAAATAAGACACCTGGTTTTACCTACCTGATGACAAAAAAAAAAAAAAACACGAATTTTTCATTACACTGAGTGATGGCAAAATTGCATAAATACAAGTGTTCTCATACCCCATATGTGGGAGTATAAATTTGGTGAACCTCTTTTCAGGATAATTTGGCAGTGTCTTCCAAAACTGAAAATACTATGCCCCATGATCCAGAGACCTTTACACATGTGCATACAGGAGCATTCCCTATGGTTATTGCAGCATTGTTTATAATAACGAATAACTAGAAACAACAAAACGTCCATCCTTGGTAAAGTGGATACTTAAATGAAGTATGGTCATACAATGAAATGCTATCTATCAGCTAAAAGGAATACATGAGATACATAATTTAAGCAGAGCGTTCTCCTTTTGTTGTGTGAACAAAAAGCAAATTGAAAGAGAATACGTACAGGGCAATTCCATCTATCTAAAAATACACGAACATACAAAACACAATATAATTTACATTCACACTATTATGGATGTAGAAATAGATTTTTATATTTTGGTAGGACAAACACCAAATCCTTAAGGGGGGGATCAGAATTAAGGAAATGATCACAGGAAACTCTAGCTTTGTCTGTAAAGTTCCTTTATTTTTAGGAGAATATTTTCACAACTAGTTATGTCATTAAAAATTACTTTTTAAAAACCTGAGAATTTTACACCAGTTCTATTATTACCTTCATCCACATAATAAACTTTTTTTGCACCCTTATTAAATACTTGGGTGCTATGGGGATACAAAGGTGCAATCTCTGTGAACCACCTAAGACACATGGTCACATTATTAGCAAACAAGACAAGTACAGTGAAGAAGTACAGTAAAGAAGAAAACTGCAGTGCTTTGGGAATTCAGAAGACAGAAATTGACCAGATGGGGTAGGGAGTTATAGATAAGACAGTAACATCACCAGAAAACTTCATTAAAGGGGATTACCTGGATGCTGAGTCTGAAAGCTTTGGCAGCTTGAGAGAAACTCTTGAGAGAAACAAGAGAGAAATGACACCTTCTTCTAGGGAAACACAATTCTAAAAACAGCAGATTATTCATCAGAATCATGGAAGCCAGAAGAAAAGCACAGCATTTAAGTGCTGAAAGAAAAGAGCTGCCCATCAGAATCTTACATCCAGTGAAAATACCCTTCAGGAATGAAGGGGATGGGAGGCAGCTAGAATGAACCATGTGGTGAGGAAGACATCCCTAAGAATTCTCACTTAATATAGATACAGATAGTTACATATTAAAATATCCATAGATATGTATATAGACATGGTTAGTATACACATAGCTCTGTTAGCTGAGAGAGCCTAGAAGCAGCGTCACCCCCATAGCAACAAGCACACCTAATACCCAAACCTTGGTTTCTAACACCATCCCCTATCAAAAGGAGCTAGGGTTGCATCAAGCAATGGCTGCTTCTCAATGTCCACAATAGCCAAACTGTGGAAAGAGCCCAGACGTCCATCAACAGATGAATGGATAAAGAAGATGTGGTGTATATATACAATGGAATATTATGCAGCCATCAAAAAAAAAACCAAAATCTTGCCATTTGCAATGACGTGGATGGAACTAGAGGGTATTACGCTGAGCAAAATAAGTCAATCAGAGAAAGACAAGTATCATATGATCTCACTGATATGAGGAATTCTTAATCTCAGGAAACAAACTGAGGGTTGCTGGAGTGGTGGGGGGTGGGAGGGATGGGGTGGCTGGGTGATGGACATTGGGGAGGGTATGTGCTATGGTGAGTGCTGTGAATTGTGTAAGACTGATGAATCACAGGCCTGTACCTCTGAAACAAATAATGCAATATATGTTTAAAAAGAAGAAGAAGAAGATAGTAGGAAGGGAAAAAATGAAGGGGAGGAAATCAGAGGGGGAGACGAACCATGAGAGACGATGGACTCTGAGAAACAAACTGAGGGGTTTAGAGGGGAGTGGAGTGGGGGATGGGTTAGCCTGGTGATGGGTATTAAGGAGGGCACGTACTGCATGGAGCACTGGGTGTTATACGCAAACAATGAATCATGGAACACTACATCAAAAACTAATGATGTAATGTACGGTGACTAACATAACATAATAAAATAAAATTTAAAAAAATAAATAAATAAATAAAAGTAAAAAAAAAAAGAAATGGCTGCTTCTATGACTGGGGCAAGACATAGACAAGCTGAGCCTGGAACATCTTGTAGTGCCAAAAAGTAAAGAACTGTTCAAAAAAAGAAACACACACACAAACACACACAAATGTCAAAGGGACATAGGAGCCAACTGAAAGAGTTCCCAATGGTCAAAGCTGGAAAAATTTAAGAACAAAACTAAGTAGTATTGGATAATCCAAAGTGTAAAGTAAATATCCATGAGTCCATTCTGATACATAGAAATGACTGAATAAATTAATAAAGGGCTGGGGGAGAGGGGAAAGAATTCTCCTATGCAGAAGAATTCTAACAGATTAAGGTAGATACTCTAAAGGAGGGGAGCATAAATAACTCTTATCTGTGGCTGCCCATAGTGACTTCCTTCCAAAGACTGGGACATGGAAAGGGGGAAAGAATAACTTTACAGTGCAGAAGCCCGACCAACACCACCTCTGTCAAGTGAGCAAGGTCAATATCAACAGTCATAAATCCTGTTGGTGGTGTGTGCCCTTGATATGATGAGATGGAATGGCACTTGACTTCTGTGGTTTTCCTCCCCCAAATCTATAACCCCAGTCTAGTCATGAGAAAAACATCAGACAAATTCCAGTAGAGGGGCATCCTACAATATACCTGACTGCACTCAAGACTGATAACATTGTCAAAAACAAGCAGAGTCAGAGAAAATGTCACAACCAAGAGGAACCTAAGGAAACATGACAACTAAATGTAACGTAGTATCCTGGGTGGCATTCTGGAACAGAAAAAAGACATTAGGTAAAAATTAAAGAAATCTGAGTCAACTATAGACTTTTGTGAACGATAACCCACCATCACTGGTTCATCAGTTGTAACAAACATATGGTATTAATGTAAGATGTTAATAATAGGGAAAATGGCTGGAGGCAGGGGACTCTATATATTTACATTTTCTTAAGTCTAAAACTGTTCTAAAACAATCTATTGACACCACGAAAAAAACTGATAGAACCGAAAGGATAAATACATAATCATAGTTAGATACTTCAACACTATTCTCTCAACAATTGCTGGAAATAGACAGAAAATCTGCAAGGATATAGAAGAAACCAATAAGACCATCCACCAACAGGATCAAATCAACATCTATAGAACATTCCACCCAGCAATAGCAGAATACACATCTTTCGCAAGCCCCATAGATCATGTACCAAGACAGACCATATCCTGGACCATTAAACAAACTCAACAAATTTAAAAGGATTTAAATCATACAGTCCAACTTTTGTTTGTTTGGGAAACAAATAAGTTCAATTTTTAATCTATTTATTTAGTGAATGTATTTATTAAAGAATAATTAAATCTTTTTTAAGGCTGGCATACAAAAAGAAAGCACTAGGGGCACCTGGGTGGCTCAGTCCTTAAGCGTCTGCCTTCGGCTCCGGTCATGATCTTAGGGTCCTGGGATCGAGGCCCGCATCAGGCTCCTTGCTCAGCAGGGAGCCTGCTTCTCCCTCTCCCACTTCCCCTGCTTGTGCTCTCTCTCTGTCAAATAAATAAATAATAATTTAAAAAATAACAAAAGGAAAGCACTAAAAGTCTGATAGAGAAAGGGAAAGAGTGGGGAGAGGGAGAGAGGGAGGAAAGAATGAAATGTGGAGGGAGGGAGGGAGGGGGGAGGAAAGAAAGAAAATTTTATCTTGGGGCCAACAAGGTCTCTTTTTACTGTTAAGAATGAAAAATAAGTGATACTATAGAAGAAGTTACAATCTTATTTTATTCACTTATTCAATGTAAATTAAAGATACCTGTGATTTGTTGTATGTTCTTGTTGAATTCAGAAAAGCCCACAGAGAATCCAGCACACACGTTCTCCCTGCAGCAAGGAGGCTGTAGTCCCATATGGCCAGCAGATGGCGCCAGAGGACTGCTTCAGACCATGAGTTTGCCCCTGCTTCCAGACACCCTGGAGTCAGCCCCGGATCCTCCCCGCGTCTCCTAACCTTGGTGAGAAGGGGAGCCGGCCTAGCCCTTCCTGTGTCTCTCTCTCTGCAACTTAAGGATCCCCCCCCCCCAACAACCGCTAGGGTAAGGACAGTGAGAATGCAGAGAGAGCAAGTGTAGAAAATGCTAGCGTGAAACTTGGCTGAAAGGAAGGCAAGGGAAGATGGTAGAAAGAGGACGGGGCAATGGGAAAGACAGGGCATCTTGAAATGTGGATGGGAAGGATGGAGTAGAGAGAAGGGGGAGAGGAAAGGATGAGGGAAGGTCCCTGAGTTTGGGGCATGAGATGCACAAGTGGAGAGTCACATACTTCCTTTGGGGGGGGGGGACGGGGGCGGTCCCAATCAGGATGGGTGTGAAGACTAGCTATTTGTAGATTTGGCAAGGAAGTTGCCTCCAGTGGCTTCTACAGAGACTGTGAAACAGGAGACATTGTTGTCTGTTGACAGTGAGGAGACAGGGGCTTCAGAGGATGAAGGGGGACAGCTGACAGGGGAAACCCGGGCAGGGCGGGGGGGGGGGTCTCAAAATTGCTCAACTACTGAGCTCACTGTAATAAAATATGCTGGCATTTTGCATCCTCTAACAGAGAGCCAGGTTTTGAAAAATCAGTGCCTGCAAAATCAGTGTTCAACAGCCACTTCCAGATTCATGAGAGGCGAGACCAGCTCTTGTATCCACATCTCCTGTTACACAGTATAAAGCAGGGCTTGTGACCAGCCCCTTCCCTTCTTCTATTACATGCCTACCATGTGCTTAGATGTCCTGGATGCCACCTTAGTAGGGCCACAATTCCTCCCATCTGTTGAGATTTGATTACCCTACACCAATCAGGAGTAGCCTCAACATTATGAGAAAGCATGTAACTCTACCATTATGTTTGGCAGACCATTCATTAAATAGGCGGTTTTCTAGAACTGAGCCAGCAGCCCACCTCGCTCTGCACCTTGGGGTTACCCTTGTGCTCATCTCAACAGGCCCAAGTAAATGCAGGGTGGCTCAAACCAGAAACGCTTCTCTCCTACATTGGTTTGTGGGCGGCGCAGACATTCCACGAGGCTCCCACGAAGTAGGAGCTAACTGCTAACCTGTCCCATACCGGCAAAGGTGGGAAGACACAGTACTTGCCAAGTACCCTGGGAAGGAACATTTCTGAGGCTTCCACCAGACCACAACTGAATACCTTGCTCATGGATCCACCAACGTCCACAGCACAAGACACCAATACAACCATCCTCGTAGAATCCCATGCCAGAGGAGAAATTTCCTCTCAAGTGACTTTCTATGGGGGATAGGAACTGTTTAGCGGGCGTTGACGTGGGTGGTGGCCTGTGCATGCCACGTTTGGCACCCCTGGTAGAGTCCTCTGAGTGTCCCTCAATGCCAAGGCTGCCTCAGAGCCCTAGTCACAACAAGGAACTCATCCTCTGTTCCTGGCACATCTAGTCTGTCTTGCTTCTGAATGGCCCTTGCTTCTATCTGCTTCACATCTGTTTGTGGACCTGCAAACCATAAATGCTCCCCACGTTATGTGATTGTTTGATGTGGAGGTGGCACCCTGGAAGGCTGTGGCCAACTCTCCAGGGCCACCCCTCCTGCACCTGTCCCCACCTTCCTCTCAGGGCTGCTCTCTCCCTTTCAGATGGCATGGTCTCCAAGCTGCATGGCCCTGAACAGTCCCACGCTGTTCTGGGACCCTCGATCTCCTCTGCTGTGAAACAGTCCCCGCCTCCCTCACATGGCTGCCGATGCCCAGATGGGGGACATAGGCAAGGGGTCCAATAAAGGTGACATACTAGTTAACGCAGGCCAGAGCTTATCATCAGGCAGCCAGGGGGACATAAGTAGGTCCTTCCTCCCTTTATCTGCTCTCAGGATGCTTCATCTCTGCTGCAAGGAGGAAATTCACTGGGTCAACACAACCGTATATTTTGGGATGGGTGTCCTCAGACTGTTTTTTCAACTTCTTAAATTGAGTTATATCATATACACAGAAAAGTGCATAAATCTTCAGTGTATAACCCAATGCATTTTTACGAATGTCTATACCCATTCAACCACCATCCAGGTCAAGATACAGAACATTTCTGTAACCCAGAAAGCACCCCCATACTTCTTCCCAAGCACTACCCCTCCCCTCATATCTAACACTATAGTTTTGTAGGTTCTTGAACCTCATATTAAAAAATAATCATACAGGGGCGCCTGGGTGGCTCAGTCGTTAAGCACCTGCCTTTGGCTCAGGTCATGATCCCAGGGTCCTGGGATCGAGCCCCGCATCGGGCTCCCTGCTCCGCGGGAAGCCTGCTTCTCCCTCTCCCACTCCCCCTGCTTGTGTTCCTGCTCTCGCTGCATCTCTCTCTGTCAAATAAATAAATAAAATCTTTTTTAAAAAATCATACAGTATATAGCCTTGTGTCTGGCTTCTTTCATTCAACCTAATATTTTTGAGATGAACTGATGTTGCAAATATCAGCTTGTTTTTTTCTATTGGTGCACAGTATTCCATTGTATGGATGTACCACAGTTGGTTCTACTGCTGATGGACACCTGAGCTATCTCCAGTTTTTGGCCATCGCGAACTATGTTGCCATGAACGTTCTGGTACATATGTTTGGTGGGCTTATGCATTCATTCCCCTTGGGTGTATAGCCAGGAGTGGAAATGAAATGCTGGGGGGCCCATGCTAGCTTTAGTAGAATCTGCCACACAGTTTCCCAGGGTGGTGCAGCCATTTCCACTTTCTCCAGCAATGGCCTCAGATTTTTTTTTTCCCCCAGCACCAGCCTCTTCTTTTCAGTGCAATAAATAGAAAGAGCCTGCGATGTGCAGTCAGACTCAGTGACCTTGGGGGCCATTACATAACTCTTACAGGATTTGTCTCCCCATGGGGATAAATCGCCCTCCCCAGCCTGAGTTGGCATCCATATCAAATTAAGAGACCCATGCGCCCAGCCTTCACAACTGACGCCGTGCCTGGCAGGTGGCTGGCTCTAAGTGAATATTCCCTCCCTCCCCCTTGCCCACACCTGAAGCTGCCCAACATGCAATCACAGAATAAACATTTATGGCCCTTTCACCCTCACAGAGCCCTTTAAAATTCCTCTGCCAGTGATCCTGAGCATCTGCTTATTACTTTCTTCCCCCATACTTATGTTTCAGGCCACTTCTATCCACCCCACCTTAGTCAGTGGGGAAAATCTAGGACACGGGGAGGGTTCAGCGCACTGGGTCAGTGCCTCCCAAGGTGAAGTCAACAGACGGTGCTTCCTGCAAAGTAACTGTGGGCCAGGAAGGAGACACCCCCAACCCCCCCCGGCCACAGTAAAGTCCAAATTTACATTGTCTGCATAAGCGCCGTTATGAAAGATCTCCAAGATACATTACGTTAACTAAAACAAGCGAAATGCGGGATGGGATGAATACTTTGTCACTTTTGTGTAAAAAGGAGCGAGAAGGGCCCATATTTATATTGACATAGTGGAAATGGATGCCCAAGGCACTAAGAACATGGGCTGGGGGGAGCAGCCATGCTACTGGGGACAGGTGTGGGAGGAGATGGCCCCATGCACCCTTTCATGACCTTTGAGCTTGCACCACATCAATAGAACCTCTTCTCAAAAAATGTTTATATACTTACAATTTTTTAAGTTATGTGTCAGGTGATGTGAGTCCCTGACCAAGCACCAGGCGGCCCCACCTTGGCAGAGCAAGGATGCCCGTGCGCAGCGTGCACGTGGTGGGTGGGTGTGCAGGGGCGTGTGTGTGAGTGGATGCAGGCAGGCCGGCGGGTAGGCGCGTCCATGTGGAGGACAGCTCCATCATACCCACAGGCAACAGGGGAGAGCACGTAGGCATAGCAGGAGCCGGGCCCTGCGCTTCTGAGAAGGCGGCCCAGCCTAAGTTCACACAGTCCGACCGGGGGGCCCACCAGGATGTTCACAACTTCCTCCACCTCTCAAATCCCTTAATTCTAGGCAGTTCGAACTCTATCATTAGCAATCTGGAGTAAGAACATGACTGAATGTTCTTTAAGGTTCTATGTGTGTGTGTGTCCATGTGGTTGTGTGTTGGTGTAAGGGTGCGGGGTGGTGTATCGTGTGGGAGTGAGTGTATGTGGGTGCGTGTGTGTACTCACACGTGTATGTGCATGCATGTACGTGTGTGCGCGCACACAGGTGAGTGTGTCTGTATGTGTGCACGTGTGTGCAAGTGGGGGAGGGGAGTGTGTGTGTGTGTGTGCTTTCACTCAGCAAAAAAAAGCAGAAAAAACTAACGCCCCCAACAAGTGATAGGCCCTCAGAATACAGCAGGTGGGCAACACTTAAGAACATCCCCCCAGAATGGCCAGACTATCCGCCTGCCCAGAAGTCAACAGCAGCCACCACCCCAAAGGCCAGACCTAGGGCCCCATGGCCAGGTGACACTCACTAATAATTAGTACATCTGAGCTTGACATGAAGCCACAACAGATGTCCCCTCCCGTGGAACTCACCTTCACTCCATGTGGCCAGGCCACCCAGTAGGGCTCTGAGAGGTCCAGCAAAGGGCCAGTGGGCAGCCACAGGCCCATCCCGGAGGAGCTGAGCTGAGTAGTGAGGAGCCCTGATCCCTGAGGGGTCTCGCCGGCAGGAAGGCAAACAACCACAAACAGACTGAGGTGAGGGGTTACTCCTTCCGGTAAGGGCAGATACCTTACGTCTGGGGACATAGCCAGGTCACAGCCCTCCCACCATCCCCTCACTCAAAAAGGATGAGCTAAAAAAAAAAAAAAAACTAGAGACACACATACACATAAAGAGGCTGAGGTAAACGGAAGAATAGAGAGAAGCTGAGGAGCATGGGAAGGGCAAGCCTCTTTTATTATCCCAAAATGCAAAGTATTGAAGGCACTTACAATAACAAGGCAGGGGGGGGGGGTCAGAGCACAGAGGTAAATCAACGGGCCCCACCCTGGTCACCACCCGGCATGGAGAAAAGGAAAAGCTACAGGACCAGATCTGAAGCCAGTCCGGGTGGCTACCTCTACCAAAGATACAAATCCAGTCTACAGAGGATTAGAAAATGAGGAGCACACAGCAGCGAGGGGCAGGGCTGGTAGTCACAAGTTAGTGGCTCTGTAAGGAACACGCTCGGCAGTGAAGAGGGCCCTCAGGTCCCCTGCTGGAAGAGGTCCCGGTACATCTCGATGAGACGGGCGGCCTCGCGCTGGCCAGAGAGCAGAGCACCATGGGTGGTGGAGTAGTACTTGCGGTGAGTGGCCTCACCCGAGAACAGCACCTGCATGGGCTGGGCCAGGGGACGGGGAAGTGAGGGTGGAGGAGCGAGAAAGGCTGGGAGGCTACCTGTCTGCCCCCGGAAACCGCCCCCATCCACACTACAAGTCAGACAGCAGGTACTGCTGCTTCCGCGGGATGAGGAGTTGCCCGTCCCACCTGGCCACCTTCCCCTGCTTCTTCCCCAGACATCCAGGCCTCAGTTCTTTCTGCTCAGATGCTGTTAGGAGTCCTGGTTGGTTCTGCAGTCTCAGAGGCTCATTGTATCTCTTATAGTGAACTCAGGGCTAGTGGTTTAACCTCCTAAGCCTTGATTTTGTCACCTGCCAAATGGGTTTGTACCACCTGCTTCTGAGGGTGGCTGTAAGGATTAATTGAAATAATGTATCTAAAGCACTTAGAACCTGGAAGAACATAAGCACTCAATAAAGTTAGGCGGTAATTTAACAAACCTTTATGGAGCCCCTATTAGGGTCCAGGGACTGTTCTGAGCACTTGGAAGATAAAAGGTGACCGGGCCGCTGCTTTGAGGAGTTTCCTTGCTGGTGGGGAAGCCAGACACGAAACCCAATTACTAAACGGCGTCATGTGTGACATGATGGGTGTTTGGGCAAGGTGCCGAGAGCCCAGAAAAGAGGCCCACTGTAAGGGGGATCACACAAAGCTTCCCAGAGGACAGGATCTTTGGGCTCCTTCTCAGAAGATGCGAGGTAAACAAACAGGCAAAGGACGTTTCAGGAAGAAGGAAAAAATGGGGGCAAAAATGCATCAGAGCAAGGGACAGTGAAATATTTTGGTACAGCCAGGGCTCACCCTCGAGAAAGCAAGCTGTCTACATGGGGTCCAGGCAAAGAACAAATGCTTGCATCCCAAGCTTGAGTTGGGACTTAATCCCACTGTATCTCAACCTGAACGTACAAAGGCACCAACTGGGGACCCTGTAGTATGTTGTTTCTCATTCAGCAGGTCTAGGGGGTGCTGAGAGCCTGCATTTCTAAGGCGCTCCCCCATGATTCTGACGCTGCTGGTCCACAGACCACACACTTGGCATAGGGAAGCTTTAACCCACCAACAAGGGAGCAGCCTGAAGAGGTAGTTGGGCTGGAGGAGGGCGGGGGGAGGCGTATTGTGGCAGAAGGCAAGCTGCCTCCTCCCACATCCATTCTCCTCTTTCTCCTCCGTCACAGAGCCCTGATTTTTAACCAGGTTCATTGCCATCCAGAATGGGAAAAAAAAAAAAAAAACGATGCCTCCCAACCTCTTCTGCAGCTGCTATAGGCATGTGACTTAGTTCTGGCCAATCAGCTCCAAGGGCACTGTTGCTTAGAGGCAAGTCTTGGGGCGGGGGGTGTTCCCCTCTTTTGCCTCCTCTGCCTGTCACAGCCTCGCAGCCCTCTAGAACCACAAAGTGGCCTGGAAGATGGAGCCAGGTGCCAGTGACGTTGGGTCCTGATACCTACCTCTGGATTTCCCCTTGTCTGATAGAAGGAAACTCTGTGTGGTTTTTAAGCCCCAGTTATTTTCATGTTGTTTCGCTTTGTGCTGTAGGCACTAGTCCTAACTGATGCCGGTGACAAGAGGTTTGGTTTTTAGGAGGGCGACTGTGGCAGCAGCGAGGGCCTCTTCCTCTCTCCCGCTGAGCACAGCCAGGCCACGCACAACACACGCTGGAAATCTTCACCACTTACACCAAAGAATTGTTCTAAATATCATTCTGTTCGGGTTTGAACATTTATTGTATGTGTGCGCTTGCTGGGGGAAACTCGAAATCCACTTTGTAAGACCAGAAATATATACAATTGTTTCTCTCAGATTTATTCTTTTTCTCTATGATTTATTATATAGTTGATATAATTTGGGGGAGGGTCAGTATTCTCAATTTTATTTTCTGAAACATATTAGGCAAAAGAAGTAAATAAATCATGTTGGGGAAACTTACTTCTGTGGAATCAGTGCTGTCCAAGAGAACTTTGCACGGTGAGAGAAATGCTTTATGGCTGCTACAGAACCCCACACAGCAACACTAGGCACACGTGCCTATCAGACTTGGGAAACGTGGCCAGTGCAACCAAGGAACTAGATATTTAACACATTAATTTCAATTTTAATTAATTCATTTCAATGAAATGTGGCTAATGGCTACCATATCGGACAGCAGAGCATGGAATGGCTCAGCTTCTACCAGCTCAATAAAGCGTTTAACATGTCAATTTTGACCCTAATTTTTCTTCCAGATGTTAAGTGCACATGTCCTTGTTTTCTCCTTCATCACAGGAGCTACTCCATCCGTCTCCGCTTCGCACCCCTCGGTGAGCACCGCCCGCCCTCTGCCCGCCAACCAAGCCCGCACCCAAAACACCTGCCCCCAGCCCCCCGGCCCTCCTCAGCCTGCACCACGCTCACCGCCATCTTGGAGCTCTCGGTGTACGGCAGGGGCTTGGCCAGCTTCTCCACGTCTGCCCCACTAGAGCCCACCTGCGTGTACGAATAGGAGCCTCGGAAGTAGGGGTTGCTGCCCCAGGCCGAGCGCAGGATTCGCCGAGGTTTTGGAATGTTGGGGTTCCCTGTTGGGGAGTTGGAAGAGCCAAGGGGAAGGAAGATAAGAAATGGCTAGACACAGAAGACACCCCTGAGCAGGCTACTGCCAGTCCACAGCCAGGGCTGCAAGAAGGCTAGGCCCCTGCGGGCAGGCATGGAAGACGCAGCAGGAAGGATGGATGCTGGGTGCTCCAGCTATTTACCCCCGCAGCGCCTCCTTGTGGACACCCCCGGCAAAACAGCTCATCCCTCCGGGGCCCTAATTTTCCCGTATGAAAAAATACTCCAGATCATCAAGTTTCCCCTTCCCACTTCAGGGGTTCTCGTGAGGCTCTTCTGGGGTAGTGGATGAAAAAAATGTTCAACTAAAAGAATCAGAGAGTGAAACGCTAATCCATCTCCTAACAGGACAGTATGAGTAGGAAATGGGCAATCTGAGGTTTGGGGGTGATACCTGAGTTTTTTTTACCATCAGCCCTCAGAAGAAACACAGCGCCCAAGGTTCTGAGTGTTTCAAGTTCCAGAGGGGGGCTGCGGGGAGGAGCCCGCAATCTGGGAGCCCGGGCGCAGTGCGGCGGCTCTCCCAGTGGGCGCGCCCCTCGGCCGGCAGGATCAGGGGCTGCGGGGAGCTACTGCTGGTGCAGGAGAGGCGGGGGGGGGGGGGGGGGGGGGGGGGGGGGGGGCACAGGCGGGGGCCAGAGGCACGGGGACACACCTGTGAACTGCCGCAGCATCTCTGTGCAGATCTCGGCCACCGCCTCGTCGTCGCACTTCTCCATGACGAGGGCCTCCTCCCCGCAGATCCAGCCGCTCAGCACGTGGCCGTAGCGCTCGGGCGGGTAGAGGACATCGAAGCCGCAGATCTTGCGGTACCAGAGCTCGGGCGGGTAGGTGAGGGTACGGCTCTCCGCCTCGTCCTCCCACACAAACTGTAGGCTGTTGCACTCGGGGCCCCAGAAGGGCTCCTCAAATTCCAGAAAGATCTTGTCGGTGGTGCCGATGCCCAGGCGGTGGATGGCAGCCACCTTCTCGGCGGGCAGGCCTGGCCGGAAGAAGCTGGTGTACTGCCTCTTGAGCACGCCCAGCGACACGGTCACGATCACGTGGTCCGCCGGGATCACCTCGCAGTCCTCACACTCCACCAGCACCGGCCACTGCTTGTCCTCATCCCGCCCATCCCCCCGGGGCTCCTCTCCCCCCTGGCCGCCCTCCCCAGCGTCATGGTTGTGGTCACCTTCGCCGCGGGGCTCAATCTCAGGGCCCCGGGGGCGGGCCGAGGCCTGGTCCCAGTGCACACAACGGACGGGTTTCCCCAGCTGAATGACATGGGTGGGGATGCCCTCGGCCAGTAGCTCCACAACCCGCATGAAGCCCGAAGGGATGATGTGGTGGGCCCCGGGGATCTCGGTCCACTCCCCGAAGGCGCTCAGGGACACCTCGTCCATGCTGTGGGAGCTACTCTCACAGCTCTCCACCTGTGGGAAGAGCCAGAGAGGAGCTAGGTGACCACCAGGGCCAGGCAGGGGTCGTAACAGGACCTCAAAGTAGTGCCATCCTGCTTGGACCCAGACTCCCCAGAATCGGTCTTCCTCCCACCAGCACCTGCTCTGAGTGGACAAGGATACCTTCAGGTACTGCTGGATCATGGCGAGCTTCAGGCGCTTGGTGGCCTCCGGGTCCTCAGGGTCATCCCTGATGCGGTTGCGCACCTCCTCCCGGGTGAACACCCCCACACTGTTCTGACTCTCAGCATTGACTGGTTTACCATGCCGGAAGAACTCCTGGGTCAAGTTATAGACCTGCCAGAGAGACCCCAGGAGACTGAAAACACACTCCCTCATCCCACCTCCATTTCAGACCAAAGAACCCCAACTCAGAAGTCCCCACCTTCCAAGTGTTCCCAGATACACTGAGCTCACGGCTCCTCTTGCTTGGTGAATCAACGTGGCACTGGGTGCCACACTCAGGCTGCACCAACAGGGCCAGTGTTCAGGCTGACAAGTTGCCCTGGGGCAGCCAGCCTCCTTGCTTCCAGATGGCCCTCTAAGACCCCCTGGGTCTGTGAGGGAGAGGGAGGGAGCCCTGGAGGCTCTCTTGCTGGGCCCTTGCTGAAAACAAAGCAAATGTTTGGTGCCCAGTGGGAAAGGAATCGCCCCCACCAAGGGCGCTATGTGGCCAAGCAGACCAACCACGGGGGAACCCAGGTCTGCACACATTTCCTTCTTCCCAGAACCAAATGCGCAAACCCTTTCCCTGCAACTGCTGCCCAAGTGTATCTGCTTCACCCTCTCCCAGGAGGGAGAGTCTGGAACTGTGCCCTGGCCAGTGTTTGTGGGGGAGAGGGAACAGAAGGAGCCCTGAAATCTGACCTCCCAGGAGACCCGCCCTGGCCCTGCTCGGGTCCACACAAAGCGCCCCTTTTACTGTGGAACCCAGACTTGTTTAAGCAAGATAGCCATGTTAGGGCAGGACGTGTGGTGGGGAGGGAGGCCCCAGTATGCCAAGGAACAAACATACATTTCACAGGCATATTTTGACAAGAACTCCAACCCACACCTTATCAACAGAAAGCAACAAACAGTCCCTTGGAGCCCGGTCCTATTGCGTCCCCTGCCTGCCCGGCACATAACTCCCACCAAACACTGGGCTAGTCTCCCTGAGGAAAGGAAGCTAGTCCTGGGTCAGGCATGGCATCCCCGGAAGGCCAAGTCCGAGCCCCAACATTCACTCAACAAACAGTTACTGGGCTGTACCCAACACAGATTATAATCATGAGCAAGAAGGAAAGTCCCCTGCCCTCGCTCAGATTGGGGAGATATCATAACTGAGCTGTTTCTACATGATGCGCTGTGATCGGGAAGAACCCAGAGGTTGTGAGATCAAGCCAGATGACCTTGGCTAGTTGGCAGCGAGAGAGAGAGGAAAAGATGAGGGAGAGGTGAGAGAATGTAAGTGGCTCAGGCTTGCCGAAATGGGCAGCGAGGAAAGAGAAAGTTACAAGAGATGACTTTGAAAAGGCAGGCAGGGGCGGGGCATGAGGGACTAAGAGTCATGTCAAGGACTCTGGACACTAGCATCACTGAAGGGTTGTGAGCATGAGCACACGCCCACTCTCCCTCCCAGGACACTGGCACATGTGGGCTCCTTGGCCAAACATCTGTGGCTGGTGTCAATTAGTGGTTTGTTTCCCCTCCTAAAGTGAGTTTGAATTTGGTCAGCGCACATTCATGGGAATGATGTCTGCCCTGTAACCCAGCCCTGGTACAGGGCCCTGGGCTGCTCAGTAGAGGAAGGAAGGTGACGCTGCCCATCCCCCACCATCCCACTCAAGGGAAAAACCTCCCCATGAGCTAGAAATATGAATTAAACATGTCTCTGAAGTATACAATATAAAGAAGAAAATGAGTTAAATTGTTTGCTTTTCCGACGTCCAGTCACAAGATGCTGGGCATTTGGCCTTAACTGGAGTTCTCAGCAAATTCCTCACCCAGTACCACTGCCAAGGAGTCAGGCTTTCGGCTTGCCTCCTCCTCCCTGAGTTTTTTTCCTCTGGTGATAGATAAGCAACATGGTAGCCAGTCCTTAGCTTATGTTGACTAAAGGCCGAAATGTGCAGCTGGGAGTGATAAATTTAGTCCATCTACATGATTCTTTGTGTCAACCCCCAACTGGGACAGCCTTCACTGAACATGGGTTTGTCATAGGGCTACAGTCTCCTGCCCTGGATTAAATTACATCTTCCCAATGTGACCAAGGGAAATGGCACAGGCCTGTAACAACCAATAATACTCACCCTGATTCTCATTAAGCACTTTATATCAGGATCTCATTTAATCCTCATGACGCTCTGAAGTAGGTTTAACTGCATCCATTTTATAGATGAGGAAAGTAAGAGTCCTCAGAGAGCCTCAACAACTCGCTCAAGATCATACAGCTCATAAATGGTAGAACTAGTATTTGAATCAAAGTAGTCTTGCTCCAGGGAGCATGACACTAGTGCACGAACTCATTTATTTGTTAACAAATAGAATGGATTCAAATGAGCAGCCCTTCAAAGTCGTCACCTTTGGAGGAAGGCTGCATATTTCTTATGAAGCCACCCTCAGGCAGGGCTTCATAGGCTTAGAGCGTGCCTCTTAGAATGGCCTCCAGCTCTGGTTAAGAGCCACACAAGGAAACCTCTCTTTCCTCAGGGTTAACACCTCTTCCTTCTGACCCAAAGCATCACTGCTCCAACTGATAACCCACCTTATCCATCCTACTCTCCACAACTCACACTCTTAGCTTTCAAAACTCAAGCCCACAAGCAGAAGCCGATGATGATCTACTTTTAAGCACATTTAAGAGTACAAGCAAGTCATAGACCCTGAGAGTCATTCTCAAGAAGCATCCATGCCTAAAGCACTCACAATAACCTGGAAATAAGGATGTGACTAATTCCCAGGAGACCAGAAAGGTCTACTTTGGAGAATACTAGTTCTTATCTGCTCGTTAACAATTCAGTCTCTTTGTACGTGAGTGAGAACACACAATACCATGGGATTGCACACAACATACCTTGTGGGTGCATACACAGAAGTCACGGTGTGACTGTAGCCCTATGACATTGAGCAAGGACTATCCCCAAGAGTCATTTCTCCTTTCCCATGCCCAAGAGACAGAAAATGTGCAATAGGTGCTTGTTGGTCAACTTGCTGACCTGGAGCGAAGGGTCATTATACTGCACATGACAAGCTATCAGAAGGCAAGACCTACGTGCTACCTTGCTTGTTAAGTGCAGTTCACAGGGCCACTGAAAGATACTAAAAACATGAACATTTTTTTTAAAAACCTGTATTCGATAAGGATGTGTGCCATTGCCACTTCTATCCAACACTGTACTGGAGACACCAGCCAGTGCAATACGGCAAGAAAAGAAATAAGTTGTCTTAGACTGTGCTGTCCAATACAGTAGCCACTAAACACCTGTGGCGATTTAAAAGTAATTAAATTAAATATTTAGTTCCTCAGTGTTACTAGCTACATTTCAAGAGCTCAAGAGCCACATGTAGCTAGTGATTACCCTACTGGATAATGCAGGTCTAAAACATCTCCATTATTGTAGAGAGTTTTACTGCACAATGCAGGTCTGAGGATTAGAAAGAAGGAAACAAAATTGCCATCTTTTTGTATAGTATGTACATAAAATTCCAAAATATTATTAGAATATAAATTAATATGTTAATGGCTGTAATATTAGCATGAAAATAATACTTTATCAAGGTAGCTAAAATCAATATATAATAATCAGTTATAGTCCTATACACTGGAAAAAATTAGAAGGTAAGTTTTAAAAAATTACCACTTGCAAGAGTACCCAAAAGCAATAACAACAACAATCACCACCCAAGCACCTACTAATAAATCTAATAAAAGATTTTTTTTAAGATTTATTTATTTATTTGAGAGAAAGAGAGAGCAGGGGAAGGGGCAGAGGGAGAGGGAGAGAAATCTTCTAGCAGTCTCCCTGCTGAGTGCAGAGCTCAATGTGGCCGATTCCAGGACCCTGAGATCATGACCTAAGCCAAAATCAAGAGTCAGACACTCAACCAAATGAGCCACCCAGGTGCCCCCTAATAAAAGATATTTAGGGTCTTTCTGAAGAAATATCTAATCATCTGTATCAATTGTCTCTTACCTAGTACTTCCCCACTCATCATCTTCATTCTATCCTCAGATTGTCCTGATTTTCCAAATACAGGGCCCAGAAAGTATGCAAAAACATGACCAGAATCACAGAAGACCCCACAGGTCACCCAACTCTCCCCACACTGCCAGGGTGCTCCCTGCCTCCCACACCCATGTGCCCAGTTGCCCTGCTAACACCTCACCTCGTTGTATAAATCACTGAATTCCTCAACCACGTCCTTGGGGATCCTGCAGCCACGGTTGGTGAGGTAGCAGGCCACGCCATTCTTGGAGTAGAGGCTGATGCGGCCCACGCTGCGCTCCCCATCAGTTGTCTCTTCAAGGAGGCCATTGGCTTCTGCTAGATGATAGATGGGATTCCCATGGGAGCCATGGATCCAGGTGGCTCCCAACTCAAAGGTGGCGTGTCCTGATGGTGACAACAACAGCCCTTAGAGGGGCAGGGACTTCTTCAGAGAGGGCCAGAACACCACCTCACCCTTCTTCTTCCAAGAGGCTCCTTCCATCCCCACAACAGGGCAAGAAGGGAGTTAGGTCCCAGTCTGGCAACTAATCAAAGTCTTCAGTGAAAAGTTCCCAGTGGTAACCACATGTGGCACAAAATGGATTCCGCTATTCAGCTGAGATAACTGCCACCCCTGAATGACTTTGTGATCTGCTCCAGAGTCACTTCACTGGACTAGTTAGAAGGCTCTCCTTTTCCATCCTACCTTTGTCTAACATAACACGAGACACTGGATCCTCCTTCCTCATTGGTGACCCTCCCTCAGGAGACACTCTGTGGGCACCTGAGGGTACAGTGGTCCCAGTGAAGGGAGTGAGGTTATCTGAAACACCCAGTAAGGAAACCCAGGAGGAGGGCCTCTGGCTCAAGGTCCTCATCTGACCTTACTCCAATTCCTCAACATCTCCAGTGGCCCCAGAGTCTAAACCCCTATCCCAGACAGAAAGTGGCCCCTCTCCCAACTTAGTCTAGGGCAGAGGAGAGACAGCAAACATTCCAGTCTGGAAGACTCCTCCCCAGGGTAGTCTAAAATAGACTTCCGGAGAAAACTAAGCTCTCTCATTCTAAGGCAGAAGAACATAAGGTGGCAGAACCCTGGGAGTCTGACTAGGGAAGGGGGCAACTCCTGGACCCAAGTTGAGACAGGGCTAGGGCTGGGGCTGGTTCTACCACCCCATCCACAACCAAGGCACCAGATGCTCTGAGGCATCTGTGCCTGGGCCTCAGTTTCCTCTTCTGATGCTACAGGGACTGTGGCACATTGTCTCCTTCCTTGCCTAGCTCCCAAGGAAGTTGAAACAATGAAAGAAGAGAGAGGAACATTTTTTTGTGTTTTGTTTTGTTTGGGAGGACTGACTCAAGATATGTGCAGTTAAATTTTTTGGCAAGATGATCACAATAATTCCTCCTATCCTTGTACACATGGCCCTTTGCAACGTGACCTTGCCAGTCCTCCCATCAATAGGTGGGGCCTATTTCCCCACCCCCTTGAATGAGGGCTGGCCTCTTGACTTGCTTTGATTAACAGAACGCAGTGAAAGTGATGTCTTTGGCTTCAGAGCCAGGGCCTCAAGAGATCTCAGGGCTTCCACATTCACCCTCTTAGAATGTGACCACCGTGGACAGGCTTATCCTGCTGGAGATGTGTGGCCCAGCCAAAAAGCCAGTGCCAACCACCAGACAAATGGGTAAGGCTGTCTTAGACAAACCAGCCCCGGTCAAGCCACCAGATGACTGCAGCTGAGTGGGAGATCCCAGGCAAGACCAGCAAAAGAACCACCAAGCTGAGTCTGGCCCAAATTCCTGACCCACACAATTTAAGCAAATAAACCGTGCTGTTTCAAGCTGCTACATTTGGGGTGATTTGTTAGGCAGCAATAGCTATCTGATACGCCATAATAGACAACAGTATCACCCCTCACCCCACAAAATGGACATTCTTTTTTTGTGTGCCTTCCCTCTCCTGGGTTGTTTCTAATTAAACCACCAGTTACTAAAAATAGCCCTGTATATACTATGTACCAAACACAGAGCAAGAGAAAAAGCAATCAACCTCCTGCTGGCAGCCAGTGAGAAAGAATTTACTCCTATCTCTGGAGGAGGCAGGAATGTGTATGTCCCTTTGTCCAGGAAAAGTGGCAGACGGGAAGGCACAAGAAGCTAAAAAACCCAGTGCCATGCCTCCAGGCTTGGGGTTCCCCAAGGTGTCTTGCCTGGTTTGAGCTCCCAAGAGAAGAAGGGAGCCAACACCTTGGGGAGGGGCCTGGGCCCTCCCCAGGGCATGCCAGGGAGCTCCAAATCCCACAGCCACTGGGTAGCGACATCCAAGCACGGGGCACCCTTCCTGGCTCGACACATGGCAAAATCAGGTTTAAGGTGAGCAGCCTGGGGTCGGCCACAAGGTCAGCATCCCACCTCTATTCGCCAGGCTCTGCAAGGAGGTGGGGTGAGCAGGCCCCAGTCTAAAGATATCTCCTGCCCTCTCCTACCTGCCCCTCGGCTGCTGTGATCCTTGACACCCCTGCATCCAAGGGCACCAGCACCATCTCCTCATCTGCCCCACAGTGTCCCCAGAGCCTCTGGCCTTCAACACCTGCCCAACACCCCCTGAGACTCACAGCCACCATCTCACACTGAAGCAGGCCCAACTGCAGCCCGGGCATTCAGCCCTTCGAGTCTGCACACACAACACATGCAGATTTGCCCTTCCCTGGACGTGCTCTCCCCACTCCTGGCAGGGTCTGCCTCGATCTTCTTCACATCCATCGCTCCACGCATATCGCCCCCGCCTTCTTCTGCCCACCCAACTCCGCCCATCACCAAGCTCCCCCAGGTCAGGAAGGCTTCCGCCACCAATAGATGGATAGATGGTGCATCCCCTCAGCTTCCTGCAGCCCCAAACTTCCGCCTCACTGCCTGTACCATGCACAGTGTGTCTCCGCGGTCAGCGACCACTGAGACTGGGCCATGTGTCCTCTCATCTGCTTCTGTGTCACACACTGAATGTCTTATCAAGACTCAAGAACCACAACTGGAGCTGCCCCTTCCCGAAGCCTCCCAGTCAGCCAATCAGATGTTGAGCAAAGAGTCCCAGGGCTTCCCCGCTGGCTGTCCCCAGGTTTACGAGTGCCTTGGATGGCACCTTCATCCTCACTGCCAGCACACTCCTATGTGTGCCAGCAGAAGACAGACGCAACTCATAGACGCCTTCCAGGAAACGCTCTAGAAGACTCCCAATGTGTCAAAGTTTCTGAAAGAGAAAAGGGCCCCATGTGTGTCCTCAGTCTCTGCTCGTTCTAAGCCTGACCACCTACGTCTCTGAGCCAGGTTCCACATCCATCAAATGTGGGCACATGATATCTGCATGGCCTTGCTGCCCCATGTGGGAATGGACCCAGATACAAAATCCTCTGGAGGGTCAATGTAGCATGTGCCTCAGGCCATCATGCGTGGTCCCTACCCACTCAGCCTCTCATTGGCCAGACCCCTGGCTGGGAAGCGCTGACCTCCAGCTGCATTTCAGGCAAGTTCCCCACCCGTTAGGACCCCTGGCAAAATCTGCCCACCCCTGGGGTAAGTCTCTTTCCTGGCTCCTTTCTCAAGAGTCTTCATTACTCTGCGACCTAGACCGATCCTCTTCCCAGACAATCCTAAGATCTGCCCATCACCCACAAATCCCATCCACCTCTACTGCCCTGAGCTCCTATTGCCCCAGGACTAGCTCTCAGTCATGATATACTAATTCACACTCAAGAGTTAATGACTAATACAAACTTACAGAATTCCTCTTCTTGTGAAGTAGAAACCGGTCCACCCACTGCCAAGAAGGTTTGGCTGGGTGTCCTCTCCTTCCTAAATACTGTGAACTCTAGGTCATGTTCCAAAACGAAGGCCAGAGCCCCATCCTGCCCACCTCAGAGGGTTGCTCAAAGGGCAAAGGAAGCTTCTGGCAAATGCCCAGGCAGCATGCATGATGGAACATTTATCGCAGGGAAAAACCAAAATAATGAGATTCCAGGCAGGGCCAGAGCACTGAAGGACAGAAGATGACCTTGGCCTAGGAGCTGGGGGGACACTCACCGAGTTTCACGCTCTGCACGCGGCCTCCGATGCAGCTGGAAGCCTCAAGCACAGTGACATCCGTGAAGCCCTGCTCCAGAAGTGCTTTGGCTGCAGCCAGGCCAGCCAAGCCAGCGCCGATCACCACCACACGAGGCTGTCCCCTTCTCCGTAGGCCACGACTGAGAGGGTCATCCGCACTGTCGCCACTGGATTCACAACTTTGCATACCGTCCGCACTGGCCTCCTAGGAACCTGCGAGGGGCAGGGGTGTCACGGCTTACCTGCTCTGCCTTCACTGCCCACATGCCCTAAGGGACACTCATGAGCTCTGTCCTCAAGGGGGAACCTCGAGCCCTCGGGCTCCTCCTGAGACCTGGACAAGAGGACCCAGGGAGAAGGACAGACAGAGGGAAGGAGAGAGGTGGGGAAGAGGCACCGTGGGCCCCCACATGCAAGCAGGACTACTGGGAGCCTGCCCCGAGCCCCCGAAATCCATCAATCCCATCCCAAACCTGCTCGGCACTGCCTCTTCCCCGAGCCTGAGACAAGAGCCAGTCAGGAAGGGTTGAGCAAAAAAGCCAAAGTCAGGAGAAGCTGACACTGCTGACCCTGAGCCAGCCTGCCCCAGCACAGCTGTTGTGGTCCAGCTCACACCAACCCCGGCTGCTCACACAGACCTTAGGATGCTCACATGGACCCCAGGATGCTCACACGGACCCCAAGACACTCACACAGACCTCAGGACTCTTGCACACACAGCGCTGGAGCCTCTACTTTCCCTCCCTTGCGTGGTTCTTCCCTGACACTCTTTCTCCTTTACCCCTTCTCTTCTCCTCTAGCTTTCTTTCGTCTTTCACAGCCTGAGCGAAGTGGCAATTTGGTGGGCAGGACATAGTCCCGCCCTCCCCCCAGAAAGTGCCACGAGGCCGGTATCGGACAAGCCTCTGCTATTCCGGGTAGGTCTCTGGTTGTTTTCCCCAGCCACCCAGCCCCTCAGTCACCGCAAAGCAGCAAGGAGCCCAGGAAACGGTGGACTGTGAGGACCCATGGCACCAGAGGCCAGACGTCAAATTGACAGTTACACTTAGCCAGCTTGTTCAGAGACGCCAGGCTAGGGAGCTGACGGCTGGGCGGCCAAGGGGGGGGGGGTCCCTGAATCGCCCTAGTTCTAGAAGAAGCTACCCTTCTATTCCCAGAGTGACCACGAGGGTTTGAAGGTGTCTGTGGGCCATCCCAAGGGGCCACTCAGCTCTGATCCCATCCCTGTTCCCTCCCTGACCCATGCAACTCTGATTCCAATTGTCTTTACTGAGGTTTCAGTGGCAGAAACTCCAGACTCTAATAGCGTCCAGGACCTAACAACACAGGAGGAAGGGTGGGCGGAAGGTGGCTGAGGGCAGTGGAGTGGACAGGGGACATAAAAAACTGTCTCCCATACCTAATAAAGCTCAGCATAATCCTTCCAGTGATGAAGCAGTCGCACCCCCAAGAATAAACCCAAGAGAAGCAGGGCATGTTCCACCAAAGAGACATGCTAAAGAAAATCCATAGCAGCTTTATTTATAAAGGCCAACAAACAGAAGCAGCCCAAAGGTCCAGCCATGGGAGAATGGATAAATAAATTGTGCCATGTGTAGCATTTTCGTACAAGGGAATATCCTTCAGCAATAAACAGAATGAAATTACTGATACCCTTGAAAGTTACATTGAACAAAAGAAGTCAGAGACCAAAGAGTACATAGTGTATGCCTCCACTTACATGAAGCTCATGAAGTGGCAAAATGAACCTGTGACGAGAGAAGAGAGATTGGGAGGAAGGGAATGACTGAAAAGCGTCAGGACGGAACTCTCTGGGGTGGAAGGAATATGTATCTTGATCCGAATGGTGGCCACACATTGTATATATAAAGATCCACTGACTTGTGGACATGTAAGATTTGTGCCATTTGTTATGTGTGTGTACCTCAATAACTATTCAGATATCCATTCCTGGCCCGAAAGCGGGGGGTGGGGGGGGGTGGGGAGGTGAGAGAGAGAGGGAAAGAGAAGAGAAGCGAAGCGAAGCTACACACCGACTTCCTTCTCGCGTCTCCTGGTCTGACCACTAAAGCTTCCGTCCCACGTTGAACCGCGCCCTCCAACATCTCTTTATCATAGGATTAGCAAAGGGGCCTTTTTCTGAATACACTGAGGCTGCGAAGCTGCTCCTCACGCCTCCCCCACCCGCTCCGCCTGCCGACGCCACACCTGGGCACCCGGGCTAGGACGGCCACGTCCCCAGACTCCCGCCCGCAAACTCCCTGCAAACCCCCCAGCCCCAGGCCGGCCACCGCTGTTCCCTAGAGGGCCGGAAGGTGGCGCCCGCGGCCCCTCCGAGGCCGAGTCTCCGTTGGAGGCCGGGGCTCCCCGCCCCCTTCCAGAAGAGTCCGGTCTGGCTCTGCCTTTCCTTCCTCCCTCAGGGCTCCTTCGATCCCTGCCCGCTCCCTCCAACGAGGTGCTGCGCGCATCTGGGAGCACGGGGTCCAGCGGCCCGCGTCCTCCCCTCGCACCCTGCCCTGGCCCGGGTTCTCCTTCCGGTGGACTAAATTTAGAGGGGAGGGTGTGGCTGCCTGCACCGGGGGCCCGCGCGGCCGGCGGGAGGAAGGGTCCGCGGGGCGACGCGGGCTGGTGTCAGGTTGGTAAACACACACAGGGTGCTCAGAGCTGCCGCTGACGCCACCTGCCCCGCACCCCGCGATGCGACGTGGAGCTGCCGCACGCCCCGCCCGCGTGCCTCGGTCCCCAGGACTGGGGGGAGGGGGGGCTGCCTCAGTCCTGGTCTCCGGGCTCCATCCGCAATCTCCCCCTCCCGCCCCCGCCCAGGGCCACCCTCCAAAACCGCCTCGCTTATACAATAAAGGAGGGGATTGCTTCAGAGGTCTCACATCCGACTGGTGACGACCCCTTTTTGGAAAAGTTCCAGGGGGTGGGGGGCCCGGGTGTGACTGGGACGAAACGGCGGGGGGGTGGGGGTGTCCCCACTCCCCTCTGAAGTCTCTTCACAGAACCCCCAATCTCCGTGGGCCACCGCGTCTGAAAACCCGGGGTCCAGTTAAGCTGGAAGCTGATAGAGGGAAAGAATACTTGGGGCGCAGCGCCTTCCCAGCGGGCGACATGAACTTCCTGGCTAGCCTCAGAAGGGGCCAGCTTGTCCTCACTACATTGTGATAGTCAGATAAGGCCCTATGTGATGTCACAAGATTGACAATATTTGTAAGAGCCTCAAGTGTGAAAATCACCTGTAAAGTTCTGTAACTAAATTATAAGCAGAGTGCCTCTGGGTGAGGGTTCAGAAATGCATGGTGGGAAATAGCAGGTGGGCAGTTTGCCTTTAAGAGGAACACAGAAAGAACCCCGAGCTCCCAATGTATCAGAGACCTTAAATTCAAACAGACAGCACAGGGGTGGAAGTAGGTAAGCAAGGGCCATGTGGGTCACCTACATCTCTGATCTTCACAAGGAACCCCACAGTCCAGTTCCCTCCACAGGCCTTGTCCCAGATGGGACTCCCAAGGAGCCAGAAAAGCCCTACACACAGCCCACAGAAGGCAGAGAGATGAGGAGTCCACCCCATGGCCCCCCATATCAACCCAGGGAGCCAACACACCCTGGGGTCCAAACGGAAAGGGACAGAGAAAACCATAGGCAGGAAGACCTACTGTGTGCCAGGCCCTCAGCTAAGCCCTGAACTGGACCTTCCAGTGCTCTGGTATCTCCAGCCAGGGTAGAGAAGAGGGGGTGAGAAGCAGCTTGTTTCCTGTTGGTTTGTGGCATCTTTTCCTTTCAGATTTTTTTTTTTTAATTTTATGAGAAAATGGCTTATTGAGGAAGAAGACTCACTTACTGCTCCTCCATGCCTGCCTGTCCTTCTCTCGCCTTTGGGAAATAAATAAATAAATAACATCCTCTCCTTGATCTGTATGCACAGGAGAAACAGAACACCCTGTACTTTTCGAGCAGATAAAGGAGAGAAGAAAAAAGTGCTGGTTCAGCCAGGCAGGGAGGAGGAGGAGGAGGAGGGGTGGGGGAGGAGGGAGGTGCAGGGCAACAGCCACTTGTCTTCTTGCTCCTGCTTCCATGGCAAAATGAGGGTGGGAGCCTGGAGCTCCCATATCCCCAGGCAGGCCAAGCCTGGTAGCTTCGAGAAATCAGGCCCCGCCATGGCATAAGCATCCCACCCTCATTCAGAATGCCCCACTGCCTGACCTCTGCTCTGGCCTGCAAGCCAGCGCCTCCCCCTGCTGCCCAAAGCCAACACTGCCCTGACTGAACCTGCCCAAGAAGCCAATCTGGAAAGCAGGCGGCAGCAGGGGAAGAAGAGAGGAACAGGGGTGCCTGGGTGGCTCAGTCGTTAAGCTTCTGCCTTCAGCTCAGGTCATGATCCCAGGATCCTGGGATCGAGCCCCACATTGGGCTCCCTGCTCAGCGGGAAGCCTGCTTCTCCCTCTGCCACTCCCCCTGCTTGTGTTCCCTCTCTCACTGTGTCTCTCTGTCAAATAAACAAATACAATCTCAAAAAAAAAGAAGAAGAAAAAGAGAGGAACGGAGGGAAGAAAGGCCCTGTCCCTGGGGCAGGGTCACCAAAGAAAGAAGGATGAAGACTAGCAGGCCAGGCCCACTGCACCTTCTCTCAACATGCTCACCAGTTTCATTGCATCCCCCTCAAACTGACCCTCCAAGAAGTGCCTCCTAATCGCCAAATACCAGAGACATGCTTTAGTGCTGGCCTCCTCCTGAGCCCCTCTTGGAAATGCCCAGAACGGAGCTGGGGACAGCTCATATCTCCATGTGCTTCCCCACCATGGTTAACACCGCTGGACCTCCAACCTGGCCCAAGGCTCCAAGCTGAATGCACCCTTAAGGGAAGACCGCCCTTATCCATCAGGTCAAGCCATGTCCAGCCCGCAGCCAGAATCACTGTGGCCTCCACTCTCCACTTCCCCGCGCACTCGCCTGCCTCCTCCCTCTGAACTGTACCCCTAGAGAATTGCTGGGCCTGCCCCAAGTGTCACCCAGGCCTCTCACTGACCAGGAACCTAACCCAGCAATTCACTGAGCACTAACCATGTACCAGGCATGGGGAAGGCCTCGGCATGTCAGCCCTTTAGCCTCGGGACCCAGCTGACCTTTCTGGCTTCAAGTCTCGCTCAGACGCCACCAAACATACACACATACCCCAACTTCACTGAAGTCTTGGGATCCCCAGCGCTGCCCACCTGAAGCCCTAGAGGAGACACCCCTCCCTCACACGCGTCAGAGAAGCAGGCTCTGGCCTCTGTTAACACGCACACCCTCGTGCAGGGCTTGCTCCACTGATGTTTCCCGAAGCAGCTGACCCCCTGGAAATGTGCGTTCCTTGCACTAGCTGGGCTCCGCGATCACCCCCATACACCCACCCAGCCCCCGCCGCCATCGCTCTTCTGTTCCCAAAGCAGGGACATCTCACCCCAGGAAATCCTGTGCTGCGATTCAGTAATGAGGCTGCAGCCCCACAACCACCGAGTAGGGTGTGGTCCCAGGCTACACGGGGGACCCTTCCTCAGGCCGTGGGGGTGAACCGCAAGGACGGTCAGTGGCCCAGCTCGGTGCAAGGCGCCACTTCCTCCTCAGGACTGGAGTCCGCTTCAGCTCACCCGGCAATCGGCAGGTCACTTCCCGCCCCCCACAGTGGCCACTGCCACCAAGAGCCAGTTTCCCAGGTGCCCCACGCCCTTCCAAAGTCTCCCCTCACCAGAAACAAAAAGCCCTTACCATCCTTGGCTCCCCTCTAAACACAGGCTACTCCCAAATGTGTCTGCCTCACTGTCCTTTTCCCAAGGTCACCTCATTGTGAATGACCCATTTCCGAGAGAACAATATGGCCAAGGCAGTTAGCCCACCTGGCTCACCTCACCTCACCCTTAACGGTCCAGACTCCAGGTGAAGCACTCCAAAATGGGCCCACCACTTCCGATCAGTTGCCTTCTCCCTTCCTATAAGCCCCATGTTTGCTCCTGCAGGGCTCTGGGGGCCACCTGGACCCTCCCCTAAGCAACCTTGGGGACTTGGAGAGTATCTCTCCTTCGAACAGATACTCCTAGTGCTCAAGGGCTGCAGCCCTACCTCAGTTTCCCTGGAGGGACTCCTCTCTGCTTCAGGTTTCTAACAGAAGGGAGGGAGGGGGAGGGAAGCTGGGGGGCTGGTCCAGGGGAATCTCTTTGGACTGCCTGGCAGGTCTGGGGAGGGATTTGGATTCTCCTGGGCCCCCCAGACAATGCAATTATTCTTCAAATGTAAAAAACGCCCAGAAATCCCAGACCAGCTGCTTTGCACAGTGACCCAGACAAAGGGGCTCTGTGTCTGCACATGAGGCCCCTCCCAGCCCTCAACCCCAGGGAGGGGCTGGGCCCAAACTCCTCCCAGACAGACCCTCCCCAGGCCTCCTCACCCAGGCCAGGCAGCCAGGAAGTGAAAGAGGGAGGGCCAGGCCTGGCCAGCCACAGGGGCATGAGGGTGGGCAGTGAGACGGTCTAAGCATGGGGACAGGGCAGCGGCAGCCTGGGAGCCCAGTCTTTCACTTACCAGGTGACCCTAGACTAGTGTCTTCCCTGGCCAATACCTCTGAACTCACCCCAAGGATGAGCACCGGCACCCCACCTCCTGGACATACTGGTTTGAGCCCCATCTGATGCTTAACTGCCTCATTTAGTCTTCCAGCTTTCCCATTTGTAAAATGGGCATCAGTACCGCTATGTGGTAGGACAGCTGGGAGGATTCAATGAGACAGCACAGACAAAAGGCGTGGCCCTCTGCCAGGGCCATCTCTGAGAGAGCAGAGAGGTAGGAAGACCCCTGAAGAGACCAGGACAGAGATGGGAGACCTGGGGGCACCATCTCACTTCTAGAAGAACCCCAGTCAGCGTCTGAGCTCAGACCCAGGCCTCAGCCTTGGCCCCAACCCTAGTATCAGATGAGACCTTGACCCTGACATCAATCAGAGTACACCACAGCCTATGTTTCGCTGACCTCCAACTCTGAGTCAGCCTACATCCTACCCAGTTCTGGAGGGTCGGGCATCAGAGACAATGGTCACCAGCTAACCCCAAGCTCATAAAAGGGACAAGGCGTGGGAGCCTCATTCCACAGAGCACACCCACCAGCAGTGTTCTCTGGCTCTCGAAGGCCAATGTGGGGAAAGGGCTCTGGAGGCCCCATCTTCCTTACTAGCACTTGGACTTCTCTCCCAACACAATGTCTTTGTTAGCCATCTTTCTTCCTCATGACCAGATGTGTAAAGTCCCTGAAAGCACAGCTTTAAAAGTCTTTGTAAGCCTTTTCAGGAGAAGCTGGGAGCCCACTCCGCATGGAGAGAGGCAGCCCTAGACAGGGTGTCCAGGGGGACAACACCAGTGGCATGGCCCACACAGGCAGTGGTGGGCAGGAGAGGGAGGCCTTCCTGGAGACATAAGCACTGTGGTCTGGCCTCTACTTCCCTTGAGGCTCTGCAAGGCACGACAGATCCAGGAGGATTGTTCCAGGACCCCAGCTTACAGCTGCCTACAGAGACAGACCGTGGAGATGACCCAACCCGGGCTAGAAGCCTAGCTGGGGGTGGAGGAGGGGAAGCAAGCCTGGAAAAAGCCAGAGAAAGGGTAGAGTCCTTCTGATGGGCATAAAGCTCAGCTGGCAGTCTGAGAGAAACGGAGGTAGAGATGGGCCAGGGCAGAGCCCGGGACTATACTCCTGCTCCCACAGCCACACTCAAATGGCTTTGCCCCACACCCCGCCCTAGATATCCCACCCTGAGCAAAAGTGAGTGAGTGGTTCACACTCTGACCATAGATCAGATCAGGGGCTGGTCATGACTGCTTCTAAACAATCAGCGATGAGCCTTTCCAAATCTGGGCCAGCCCACCAGCCCAGCTTCCATCTCCGACCCCCGCTCCCCATAGCCCGTGCCCTGGGGCCCCATCTCTGTGCCTGACTGTGTGCACACATCATCTCTGGCCAGGTAGGCAGCCACCTCTCTGCAAGCAGGGCCCACGGTCTTCCCCTCAGATCCCAGAGCTTCCAGATGCAAGCAAATACCATGACCTCCCCCCACCGCGCCCCCGCCAGCCCAAAGAGAGGTCAGGGGGCTGAGATGATGACTTCCACTCCTGGAGGCTCCTAGAGAAGATGAAATTGCCCCAGACAGCAGCCTCTGCCCCAACCAGGGTGGCCTTGGGAGACTCCAGGAGCCCTGAAGCCTCAGTTTCCCCTTCTGTAAAATGAGAATAATAAAATGGCAATAATCCCTATTAGCCAGCCTCCAGTGTCCCCCAGCAAAGTCCTAAGGGCACAGATCTCACTGTGGCTCCCTTCAGCAGCCCTTAGGAGGGGATCCCATGGCCTGGATTTCCTCCCTCTGAGCAGAGAACCTCATGCCCAAACTGTGAATCCCCCTCCAGGAAGTCACCAACCACCCAAGTGTAAGAGACCACAGAACTGATCACTGTCCTAGTGACCACACTGTTGTGGGACTGCCTTTGGTGATACAGACCAGATGAGGGCAGAGGAGAGCTCAAAGGAGATGGTGCTCACAGTGACTCACTCTTCTGGGAGGAAGCTCTCCTAAAAGGGTGAACTTGAGAGAAAATTAGCCTCAAGCCCAAGTTACCAGCCCTGTTTTGAGGCACCCAAGTCACTGTGGCCCTTGAGGAACCTCAGAGAGGAACCCTCCCTCCTCTACTCTCTCTCTCACACACACACACACAATCACAAAAATATACTTCCTTATGGTTCACTTGATGATCTAGCGTGATAAATAGTCCCTCCTTTGAGGACAGGCTATAGCACCATGGTTTTCATACAGGCCCTCCCTGGGATCAGATCACTTGTTTTTTAATACCAGTAGTTTGAATCTTTACCACTAATTAGATGAGTGACCTATAAGCCTCGGTACCTTCATCAGTAGAATGGGGATAAAGCGTGCCTGCCTCACGGAGCTGAGTGTGACAGTGCAAAATACCTAGCCCAGAGCCAGGCATGTAGCAGCCATAGTTCTTATGTTTGTTTTCCTACAGGCCCAAGTGCATGCTGGTCAGGGTCATGGGCCGGTGGGGAGGGGACGGGGAGGGTGGCCTGGGCCAGGAGACCAAATGTGGTGGAGATGGGGGAAGTTGAGCCAGTAGAGAAGTCACAGACCCTCCTGCAAGATGACTTCAGAGCAAGACCTCCAGAGAGGACCGCCCCACCCCACAGTGACACTGACACAGTCTGATGACAGGAGAGGAACAGAGCATTAGGAGAGAAGGGCCACCCCACTTACGGGGGATGCTTGGACCTCCCAGGCAAGGCCTGTGAGGCTGAAAGCGCAACAAAAAGACAATCCATGTGGTCACCAGCCTCCAAGATGGCCCTCAATGACCCTCGTCTCCTACTACTTGTACCCTAACATAGTCTCCTCCCACGCTGGCCTGTGTAACCAAGAGGATATCATAGAGGTGACAGAGCATGACTTCTGAAACTGGGTCAGAAAACACCCTGTGGCTTTGACCTTGCTCTCTTGGACTGCTTACCAGAGGAGAAGCCAGTCACCACCTTGTGAGGACACTCCAGAAATCCTATCAAGAGGCCCATGATGCAACAGACTGAGTCCTACCAACAGCCAAACCATCTTGCCAAGCTGTGAGTGAACCACCAGGAAGCAGATCCTCCAGCCCCAGGCAAGCCTTCCAGTGAGTGCAGCCCCAGCTGACATCTTGTCTCAACCTCCTGAGAGACCTCAAGCCAGGAACACCCACCTAGACTGCTCCCAAATGCCTGACCCACAGAAACTGTGAGGACAGTAAGTAGCTGCTTTAAGCTACTATGGTTTGGGGTCGTTTGTTATGCAGCAATAGGTAACTAACACAGTCAGCAATTCTGTCTCCCCAGAGACCCCCAAGGTAAAGACCCCCCTAGGCAGACTCCCCATTTGACTCAGGATACCAGCTCCCTTTCTTTCTGAAATGCAGGGCTGTGTTGGAGTGAAAGAGAGGCTGGCCCAGGCCCTACAACCTACAAGCCCAGGAGACAGGAACTCTTTTCCCAACCAGTGCATTAGGCTCACCTGGAGATTTTTACAAATGACCAGTACCCAGCCCCCATGCTGGGTCATTTATATCAGACTCTTTGGGATGGGACTGAGCATTGTAAGGGCCCTATATGATGCTACATATAGCCAAGGCTGAGAACTACCACTCTAGAGCAGGCTCCCAATGCAGACTCCAGGCCAGCCCGGAACATCCAGGGTCCGCCTGTGCAGGATGAGGAGGCAGAAAGAACAGCCAGGCCAAGCAGTGCCTAAGATCTACTCCCTCCCCCAGGTTGGGCTGAGGGTCTCCCTCTACCTCCCCTCCCCTACTTCCCTGCAATGCCAGCTCCACGCCTCTAGTGCACCTCAGGCCGGACAAGTCCAACTCTGCCCATGAGGACTGCTCCCTTAGAGAGGACCCAGCGTGCAGGACAGCGTTGAGCTCGCAGTGGTCCTGCGGAAAACTTTATTTTCTCACCTATCAAATGGTGATTGCCATCATATCTGCTCTGCTCTCTCATGGGTCCTAGGCTCCCCCTCAGATGTCTTCAGAGAGATTTATATGTTTTGCCTCCCCCGAAAGACGCGGCCCCGCCTGGCACTGCATTAGCCCCGGGGGAGGACACAGCAATGGATTAAAGAGAGAAGGTACGGGGCGCCTGGGTGGCTCAGTTGTTAAGCGTCTGCCTTCGGCTCAGGTCATGGTCCCAGGCTCCTGGGATCGGGCCCCGCATCGGGCTCCCTGCTCGGTGGGGAGCCTGCTTCTCCCTCTCCCACTCCCCCTGCTTGTGTTCCCTCTCTCGCTGGGTCTCTGTCAAATAAATCTTAAAAAAATAAATAAAAAGAGAGAAGGTACGACAGGGATGTGATAACAGCCATGATGGGGACTGGGGGAGAAGATGGGACAGGCACCTAATGGGGGCAGGGAGAGGAGTCAGAGAAGATTTCCAGGAGAGCCCTGAGAAATGAGCTCTCGCGGGGGAAGGGCAAAGGCTCAGAGGCATTGTCTGCAAGATCAGCTCTCAACACCACCCTTCCCACCCCCTCCATGACTCATCCTCCAAGCTCCAGACCACGGAGCCACGTGGCCACACTCACCCGACCTTCCTCCGCAGCCGAGGCAGCCACCACCTGAGCCACTCGGCAGGCGTGCAGGGCACCCCTCGGCTTCCCCAGGTGACGCAGCCACACACATAAGCTTGTCCCCACAGGGGCACCCAGGAGAAGGGGCAGGATGGCCCTGGCTCCCCAGAGGGCACCAGGCTCCTTGGGCAGCACCCCAGCCCTCCAGAGAAAGGGGCAGGATGGTCACACAGTCCCTCGGCAAACAACACAGGCACTGCAGACTCAGCGTAGAGCAGGGTGAAGAGCAGTGAGAAGTCTGTGTGGGCACAGGACCTGGGGGGGGGCAGCACGTTCCAGGCCTAGGGTGTAGCCAGTGGGGAAGCCGCTGGAGGTAAGCACCAGCAAGTTAGGAGAGAAAATGAGGCCTGAGGGGAGAGGGGAGAAAATGGGGGCAGGAGGAGGCAGAGGACGGATTTTCATTCATTCCTTCAAAAATATTTTATACTCGGGGCGCCTGGGTGGCTCAGTCATTAAGCGTCTGCCTTCAGTTCAGCTCAGGTCATGATCCCTGGGTCCTGGGATCGGGCCCGCATTGGGCTGCCTGCTCGGCAGGGAGCCTGCTTCTCCCTCTCCCACTCCCCCTGTTCCCTCTCTCGCTGTGTCTCTCTCTGTCAAATAAATAAATAAATAAAAATCTTTAAAAAAAAATGTTTTATCCAAACACCCATTAGGATGGCTACTGTCAATAATAAATAACAAGGGTGGGTGAGGATGTGGAGCAATTGGAACCCTTGTGCACTGTTGATAGAAATGTAAAATGGTAGGGCTGCCTTGGAAGACAGTGTGGCAGTTCCTTTAAAAATTAAACATAGGGGCGCCTGGGTGGCTCAGTCAGTTAAGTGGCTGACTCTTGGTTTTGGTCCTGAGACGGAGCCCGGCGTCAGGCTCCAAGCTCAGTGCCCAGAGTTTGCTTGGGATTCTCTCCCTCTCCTTCTGCCCCTCCCCCTCTCAAATAAATAAATGAATGAATGAATGTAAAATTTAAAGTTACCATATGATCCAGCAATTCCACTCCTGTGTATATATGTAAAAGAATTGAAAGCAGGGTCTTAAAGACATAGTTGGACACCCACGTCCATAGAAGCATTATCCCAAAATAGCCAAAAGTTGGAAGCCAGCTAAGTGTCCATTGACAGATGGATAAACAAAACGCATTAGGCATATACAATGGAATATTATTCAGCCTTAAAAAGTAAGGACATTCTGACACCTGCCTACAACATGGATGCACCCTGAGGACATTATGAAAAGTGAAATAAGCCAGTCACAAAAGGACAATTACTGTATGATTTCACTTATATGAGGGACCAAGAGTGGTCAAATCCAAAGACACAGTAAATAGGGTGGTGGGTGCCAGGGGCTGGGGGGCGGGATATGGGGGGCTAGTGTTTAACGGGGATAGTCTCAGTTTTGAAAGATGAAGAAAAGTTCTGGAGCATAGCAACATGCATATCCTTAATACCACTGAACTGTATACTTAAAAATGGGTAAGATGGTAAATTTAATGTTATGTATCTTTTACCACAATAGAAACAGTAAGAACAACTACAGCAACAAAGATGATTCGTGAGTGCTACTCTGTGGCAGGTACTCGGGATACAGCAACAGCCGGACGCCTCCACCACCAACCCCCCAGAGGCTCTAACAGGTCAGGAGTGACAAGTGCCACCACACGAAATCAGGGTGAGGGGAGAGGCGGCCGCTCTGTGTGGGGAGGTCAGGGAAGTCTGGCTGATAAGGGGACACTGGCACAGAGGAAGTGACCAGCAGGAGGGGCGCAGAGGATGAGAGTGCTGCCGTGACCTCCTGGGGACTGGCTGACTGACAGGATGTGGGGGTGAGGGCGAGGGCAGGGTCAGGATGACTTGGGTGACCAGTCATGACGCCATCAACCCTGACAAGTTCTGTGTGAACTGGCTGTCTCCTCTCCCCTTCACGACAAGCCTGTGGGGAGGGAGGATGAGAAACTGAGACCAAAGAATTTGGCAGGAGGACCCCCCAGCCCCCCCCACCTCCCCAGGGGAGGGGGCTATCCCAGCTCCCCGCAGCCCCTGACTGCGGTGAGCCGCCCGCACCCGGAGATCCCCCCATTCTGCGGATGGGGCCCTCAAAGCCTGGGACAGGGGGCGGCGGATGAGGAGGTGGCTTCCCCGCGGGGCTTCTCCCCTCTCCCTGCCAGGAGCCACAGCAGCCTCAGTTCTGGGGTGAAGGAGGACAGCCCTGTCAGCACTTTCCATCGACTCTTTCAAAACCACTGACAAGAACCGAGGCTGGGAGACAAACTCAGCCCGGGCACCGTTCCCCCCCCCCACCCTGCGCCAGCCCCTCGTGACTGCACAAAGCCCGTCTGTGCTTGGGCTCCAAGCCCCGGGAGGAGGGAGGTCTCCTGCAAGCCCATCCTCTCTCCGGAGCCACGGGGTCCCCGCTCTGCCTCGCCGGGGACACCCTGCCCACAAAGAGGTGCCACAGCCCCGACGGCAGAGCCGGGCTGCCCATGGCGGCCGGCGGGGTCTGGGCAGTGTGTGTGGGGACCTGAAATGCTTGGCACGACTCTCTCCCCCCTCCGGCAAAGCTCCCTCTCCTATGGCCCCCACTCACCAGAGTTTATCACAGGGCAAAGGTGGCATGCAGGATCCCAAAATGAAAAAAAAAAAAAAAAAAAGGAAAACATCCTCAAAACACCCAGCCACCAGATACACTCCATAGCAAACTTGTATTTAGGGAGCCCATGCTGGGGACTTGGCATTCACTGAATTTTTTAATACGACACGCTGCTGCCCATTTTACAGATGACAAAACAGGCTCAGAAAGGTTCACAGATGGGAGGGAGGCCACCCGGATAGAGTGAGGAGCAGAGCAAGGCTTGACAGCACTGAGCTCATCTCTTTCTGCCCAATGCTTGCTGGGTTCTCAGGCTCCCACTCAGCCTCCCCAGGCAGCAGGCCTGAGGACTGCCCTCAGCTTGGCACTTCTCCTGTCTTCCCCTCCCCACAGACTGACACTGAACACATTGTGCCAGGCACTCGGGGCTGGCAGGAGGCATCCCAGGGCCTGGCGGCTCAGCCCAGCTGCACTGCCAAAACCTGGGGCTGCCACTGGGAGGCCACCTGCCTCCCAGCCAAGGAGCTGGTGGGGCGCACTGTATGCCACCCTAGCCTCCCTACCCCATGAGGGCTGGCTTAAGGCTTGCCAGGCACGACGCTGCGCCGGACCACAGCCCTTTGCCCTTGGTTTTGTCCTCCATAAACAGGGACAGAAACAGGGGTCTAATTGCTTTTCTAAGAGCAACTCACTCATGTTTCCCTCTAGACAGTCCCCTCCTTTCTCACCGGCCCAAGACATTCTCCCTCCTGGTAACTTCAGAGCGGTTTAACTGTGCTCTCCTAACGAGTCCTAACACAGGATCACCCAATAAAGGGCTCTCCATAAAGTCCAACCCTGAAGCAGAAACCCCCCACCCCCGCCCCCACCAGTGCCGGAACCCGGTCTGGAAAGCCAATGGTGTTCATTTCAAAAGGCACATGTGGGCCCTGAGCCCATGATTTAATCCATAAAACACCTACAGAGTTAAGACGCTGAGCTTGGACAATAAACATATTCTTCAAGTTCTTTTGTTGAGTTCAAAGTCTCACCAGATTAATAACTCACCAGCTTTTGAAATCAAGAAACATCTGTTCTTATAAATTCTGTCATCATCGTTATGACTACTTTTGCTGAGCACATGTGAGGTACAGAGCACAGTGCTGAGCATTTCCCGTGAAATATATCAGTTGATGCTCGCATCGATATCCCCATTCCACAGAAGGGGAAAACTGAGGTTCAGAGAGCTTCCACAACCCCCCCCATCTGGCATAATGCGCTCCAGAATTCACTTAGTAGGATCTTAACGCTCAGGTTCTACTCTTTTGTAAAACCAAGGAATGAGTCAGGCTCATTGTCTTTTCTAGAGTTACCTTTTCAGATTTACTCAAAAGTTAATCATACCATTAATTGTGTATGATTTTTTAAATTTCTAAAGTAAAAAAAGGAATAAAAGGGATCTCTCTGTGTTTAACATTTAAAAGCCTCATTTAAAAATCTTTCCTAAGGATGTCTGCACATTGGTGATCCTGAGTGTCTCCTGCTTGAGTCATCTTAAAATCTAGCTGACTCGAGGTCTCGTTTTTGGCCAGTCTGAAAGAAGGACCCATCAGCCCCTCCTCCCTGGGGTCTGGAGTTTGGGGTCTGGGCTGGGCTGGCTTGGGCAGGAGGTCTGGTTGTGGGTAGGGAGGCATGGTTGCACATTTGGGGACAGGCTCTGTGGGGGCTGTGAGGGAAAGAAAAGGCATCAGACCAGATGTCCGAGAACCTGGCTTTGAGACCCAGTCATGCCATTTGCTGGCACTACCAGTTTCTCCATCTGTGAAATGGGGTAACAGCTCATGCCGGGTGGGGCCGTGTGGAGAGGACAGGAGCTATGGGTCTGCCAGGGCCTGGCACAAAGTTGGCAGAGGGTAGCTAGGTTCTTTCTTCTGTTTTCTAATAAATTACAAATCAGGGCACCTGGGTGGCTCAGTTGGTTCAGCGACTGCCTTCGGCTCAGGTCATGATCCTGGAGTCCCTGGATCGAGTCCCGCATCGGGCTCCCTGCTCAGCGGGGAGTCTGCTTCTCCCTCTGACCCTCCCCCCTCTCATGCTCTCTCTTTCTCTCTCTCTCTCTCTCTCTCATTCTCTCTCTCAAATAAATAAATAAAATCTTAAAAAAAAAATTACAAATCATTTCCCAGTGCTTCTTAAATCACACCTTCCTTAACATCCTCCCCCAAGAAACAACTAGAGGAGAAAGGAATCTGGAGTGAGGGGGCAGGGGTACTCTACTCCCCCCCTCCCCCAGAGCCAAGCTGCCCTGCTGTGGCTGAACCGAAATGCTTTTCTTTTCTTCATCTTCCGTCCTCTCAGCCTCTGATGTAGAGAGAGCAAGAAGGAGGAAGGAGCCGGGGCAAAGGAGGACAGGAGCCTGGCGCTGGGCTGGGTGAGGACGCTCGGGAGCATCCTCTGCCAGGGGCCACCCTGAGTGCCTTCATCACTGCATGCGCCCTGACAGCAACTTCTCCTGGGTCACTGCTAGAGCGGCCTCACCCCGTCTCCTCCACCTGAGCTGCCGAACAAAGAGCCCTCACATCTCAGAGGAAATGAGGTGTGGCAAGGGGCGAAGCAGGGTAGCCTCCCTGAAGGTTCCCCCCAGCCACGGGGGAGCAGAAAGGGAGAGGCAGGGAGCAGGGCCCTGGGACTCTCCCCCTCCCCCTCCCGCACTGGCAACACCCCTTCCTGGAAAGTGACAGGGGGAGATTCTTTTTTTTTTTTTTTAAAGATTTTATTTATTTATTTGAGAGAGAATGAGAGAGAGAGAGAGCATGAGAGGGGGCGGGTCAGAGGGAGAAGCAGACTCCCTGCCGAGCAGGGAGCCCGATGCGGGACTCGATCCCGGGACTCCAGGATCATGACCTGAGCCGAAGGCAGTCGCTTAACCAACTGAGCCACCCAGGCGCCCCGTCAGGGGCAGATTCTTAACCTTTTGGGAAAATGGACTCAGAGCTCTGAGAATCTGAGCAGAAGGGTCATATAAGCAACCTGCCCCCTCCCCGTGCTTTGAGCCGGGAAAGGGCACAGCTATTCTGGAGGAAGCCCAATGTGTGTATTTTAAGGGGGGGGGGGTTCCTGCACTGCCACCCCACCATCTCTGCCCACCCGTGCCACATTTCACACTAAAGCATCGTTCTGATCAAACCACTACCCTGCTCAAAGACCTTTGATGGCTCCCCAAGGCAGGCCCCTGCCACCTTCCCCCTGCCCTTGGCACCCCGTCTCCTAAGTGCACCCACTGGACCTTCTGACTCCCACACCCAGACCAAGCCTGTGACATCTCATTCTGTCAAAATCTCCCCCCACCCCCGCCGGCCACTCCTCTAAGCAGCAGGTCCGGGCTACCCCCGCCGTCCCTCTTTCTTCCCCTCTACAGAAGATTACTCCTCGGGTCTAATGATGGAGTAGACATAAGCAATTTGCCCAAAAGCACTGTCCAGCTTGCTTTGGGGATTTCCCAGGCCCCTTGCTGTCTGGGCCCTACATGGCCTGGTGGGGTGGGAGGAGGGTGGTATCTGAGGGCCCCAGTCAGATGAGATCCCCAGACAGGACCCCACCTTAAGCCTCACCATGCTCTCTGCTGGCCTTTGTACCTCTTCATGTCCCTGACAACTGTCCCCTTCCCTGGGTCCCCCCCCCCCCCGCCGGAGACACTGCCTACAGCCATGTCAATCACACAAAGAGCAGCCAACCAGTATTTGAGTGTCACAATGGCCCTACAAGGGAGGTCATATCATCCAAATGAAGAAACTGAGGCACAGAGCAGTTTAACTTCTTGCCGAGATCACAACCCCACTCTCGGGAGATGAAACGCTGGGAGACCTTGGAGAGCAAGGAGATGGTGGGGGAGGAGTGGGGGGAAGCCGTCCCAGGATCACAAAGACCCAGGCCTGGCTACCACAAGCCTCCTCCCAGGTCCCTTCCTCAACCACCCAGTGCAGCGGAACAGAGCTGTTGCCACAAGAAGCCAGGGCTGGCTCTGGGCCCAGATCCCTTTCAGACCAACCCTCCCTCTGCAGTGCCCTTTTCTTCCACTGACGGTCCAAACAGTACCCACCCCACCAAGCCTACCTCCCCCAGGAAACTACCCGTCTATCCTTCTTTCCCTACCTGGTGCTTCCAGGCCCACCCATCACCCGGGCTTGTGGTCTCTTGCAGAGGAGCATCTTTCCACAACAGCCCTTCCCACCGGGTGTTTTCCTGGTCAGTGGGACATATTATTAGGCAGTCTTCCCCAAAAAAGACTTTCATGGTCAAATCAGTTTAGGAAACACTAAAAGCTTTCTTTTTTTCTGCAGGACTTGTCAGAACCTTTAATTCTCTTAAATGCATTCTGAATCTCCCACAGGCTGGTGGAATGAATTTGCCAGTTTCTACGCTTATCTGCCCTGGAACCCCTGGGGCTTCTCAGAACAGTCTGAGAAATGCTGCCCCTTCCCACCTCTTCAGAACAGCCTGGCCAGCACAGGGCAGACAGGCAGGGATCACAGGGGGATATCCTTTTAGGACATATAGGGGACATTTGGGGAACTCAGCCTGCGAGCCCCTCTTGGCACTGCCCTCAGGGCCTGTCCTTTCTACCTTCCTCTGGGTGAAGTGACTGCTTCCCCTCCTGCCAGCATCTGGAAGGGATCTCATCTCACTGGGGCCCTCAGATACCACCCTCCTCCCACCCCACCAGGCCATGTAGGGCCCAGACAGTAAGGGGCCTGGGAAATCCCCAAAGCAAGCTGGACAGTGCTTTTGGGCAAACTGCTTATGTCTACTCCATCATTAGCCTTGAATTTTAATATTAAACCAAAATTAAAATGTATGAAGCTGCCGTTCTGAGATGCCAGGCCCCACCCAGGAAACCCTGTAACCCTCCACCGCTCCAACCCCAACTCCCCAGGGAGGGCATGGGGTCCTTCAATTTACAGGAAACTCGGGCCTCAGAGGGGAGCAGACACTTGCCTGTCACGGCCCAGTCAGGGGCAGAGCAGAGAGAAGCACCCAGATACGCGGGGAGGTGGCCAGGTGGGATAAGACCCCAACGGCGGCTCAGGTAACCATCAGTACCAGCTGCAAGGACTCACACAGGCCAGAGTGAAGGACGCTGCACACCCTGGGGGTGACAGCTCAGCGGCTAGGGTGACTCTGGGGACTTTCAGAAAAGGATGGCATGTCTGGGGCTGAAGTCAGCTGTTTCCCCAATCTTCTTGGCCCCACCCTGGCTGGAGGAAGAGTGCTCACCCCTGATTGGCTATCCACAGGGCCGGGCTCAGCTGTCAGCAAAGATAAGGTGCCCTACACACTGGCAGTGTGTCACCCTGCCTTGTGGCCATCGCCTAAGACACCCTCTCGTGGTCTTGAGAGTTCCTCACAGTCAGGTACTAGAAAAATCAGGCCTATATTACCGGTCTGAGACCCAAACTCCCAGAGGCCCTCCACCCAGCCCCACCTCCCAGCACAGTGGCCCCTGCATCCCACACCCCTACATACTCCCCTCCCCCAGGACCCCACACATGCAGCTCCTATGCCTCCTACCACAGAGCCCACAGGACCCAGGATGGTCCCCTCTACCTGTTCTAGGTCCCGCCTGACCTGCACCTGGCCCTGCCTGCCTGCCTGGGCCCTGAGTCCCCAGTCTCAACCCTCCCTACACAAAAATGGCCACGGACCAGCAGGTTTCCACCATCCAGGAGCGTGTGAGAGATGTAGAGGTTCAGGCCCTGGCCTAGACCCACTGAATTAGAGCCTACATTTTAACAGGATGCCCAAGTGATCCATGTGTTAAGAGTTTGAGAAGCACTGGTCTAATCAAGTCATTGCACCCAAGGCCTATAACTTTCGATGGCTCCCCAGGGCCTAGGGAATCAAGTCTAGACTCAGCAGCTTGGCACTTAAGGCCTTCCCTGACCAGTTCTCCAAGCTTGGGTTCCCCCTCCACCTTGGGAATGCCATCTCCCCCTCTGTTGGCTAATGCTGCCCAGGATTTCAGGACCCTCTAAAGCATCACCTCCACCAGATAGCTGGCGGAACTATACCCCCTTATATCACATCTGGCATGGCTCACTCATTTCCTGCAGAGTGGAGATCTTATCTTGTGTTCCCAGTGGCTCTGAGCACCAGACTGGGGCACAGGTGCTGACCACAGGTAACAAGGTCCAGCTGAGGGGCAAGTCCACCCTTGGCTCCAGCCTGCCAGCCTCGGGCTCTGCCACCGTCTTCACCTCAACTCAGCAGGCAGGGACTCGGTACGGACAAGTCTCCCTGCCAGAGAAGGGGCACTCCCAAGAACCATGGGCCTGGGGAGCTTGTGGCGGCGATGTGCTTACGCTGTGCCTCAGTTTCCCAAAATGAAAAGAATGCCACCAACTCTTCCTCCCTCTTTTCTGGGGGGGACTGGCAGGATCTGCCGAGATAGAGGAGCAGATCTCTTCGTCTGTGGGGCTCAGAATTTGAAGCAAAGAGACTCCATCCCTATATAGTCAGCAACCCTTGTTCGGCTAGCCGGCCAGGCCCCGGGGAAGCCAAGTCACCTGCCCAGCGGCGTCCTCATGACCAAACAGGAAAGCCTCGAAGGACAGGGCTGCCACACCCTCCACCCGCCTCCCTCCTTCCTGGCCCAGTTCCTCGAGGCTGGCACCTCGTGGGAAATCCTCCCTCCTTTATGCTGGGTCTGCAAGAAGGCACTCAAGCATGTAACCTCTAGGAGTTCCCAGCTTCCACAACCTCTGGGGGGCAAGGAAAAAGTCTCTCCAGTCCCATTTGACAGACAGACAGACAAAATGAGGTAAGGACAGGACCAGTAGTGATGTGGATTAAGCTCTATTCAGGTCTCATTTCTCTGTGCCCCCAGCTCTGCTCAAACCTCCATCCACACTCCCCAAGGCCAAGTCTGAAGCTCCACCTGACAACATTCTAAAAGTAATTCGAAGCAGGTTATCTGCAGATTCCCCTACCTGACCTCTTGAGCTCTCCAGAGGCAGATGAAGAGGGCAATGGGCAATGCTAAACCCAGAGAGTTGACATTCTAATGGCATCCCAAGCAGGGAGCTGTTTTTGCACTTGACCTCCCCAGCACCCCAAAATCACAGTCTGCATGACACCCAACTACTTGGCCTGGGCCTAGAGCCCCTCCTGGAAAAAATGGGGCATGAAGCAGAGAACCTCAGCTGCCCACTCTGAGGACCCCTTCTACCTTAGAAGGTATGACTTCTTTCCTACCTCCCCAGCCCCCAAGGCCAGGCACCTCTGGGAGTCCGGAAAAAGCCCTTGTTTGTTAAGAAGGCTTCAGCTGGTGCGGATCTGAGCGGCATGGGAGAAGTGGCAGAGTGGAGTGGTTTAAGGCACAGTTCCTGGAGCCAGGTTCCCTGGGTTCAAATCCTCACTCTGTGAGGACTGCCTCAGTCTTCCCATCTGTAAAATGGGAATAAGACCTACCTTATAGAGCTGTTAGGAGGATGAAAGGGGTTAATATTTTCAAAGTCTTTAGACGACTGCATGGCACCCAGTGAGTATACCAGGGCCCTGGCCCAGCCTCTTGTGCTCTGCTTGATTTCTCCCACCCAGGATACTCCCCTTGCTCCAAGCCTTTCCTAGGCATGTCAGCACTCCCCTCACAGTGTCCCCTTGGTCCATCACCAGTCCCTCTATCCAGGGCCTTCCCAGAGCTGAGGTCCCCTGACTCTCAGCTCTCAACTCTGAGAGCACCAGCCACACAATTTAATTCTCAGCTGGCTCCTTTGTGCAAAGAGGAGAGCTGTGGGTGGAGAGACAAGGGTCTATAGAAAAACCCCCAGCCCCAGCTTCTTCCTCCCCTTCAACTCCCTGCCCCCAGGGTTGGGCAGCCAGCAGGCACCCAAGGTATAGGCCTGAAATAAATCTCTGGCTGCCCAGACTGCCCCCATCTCCTCAGTTAGATCACACACACACACACACACACACACACACACACACACACAGAGCCCTCTGCTGACCCAGCCTGGATTTCCACCAAAGAGAGCAAAGGAAATCATTGATGCCCAACCCACCACAACCCACACCAGCTCCACATCCCCCAAACCTACCTGATCCCCCTCTAGGCATACAGGCCCGCTTTTGAGCTGCCTGTACCTTCCCCACTTCCATTTCATATCCCGATTTTACAGCAATTTGCACAACTTCTTTAGTGGACAGAAAATAAAAATCCTCAGGGTCGCATAAGGTTTAAAGGGGGGCTCTTGCAATGACTGCAATACCCACGTCTTTCTGCCTAACCCAGCCCTGACCTTCCCACCTGGCTCAAGACCTCCCAAGAGTCAGCTACATGCCAGGAACTATGCTAGATGCCCCAGACACAGCAGTGGGCCATTCAGTCAAGGTCCAGCCCTTGAGAAGCTGGACAAAGTAAACAGACAACTGCAACAAACGGTTATGGACTGCGATAAATATAATGAAAAAAGGAAACCAGATGCTATGATGAATTACAGGGGAGTAGGGAGGGGGCCTCTACCAAGACTGGGAAGGCACATTAAAGTTGAGACCTAAAAAATAAGAAGGAGTAGAACCAACCCAGTAGAAAACCCTAGAAGAACATTCCCGGCAGAGAAAATGGCACAAGCAAAGGCCCAGGGCAGGAACAAGCTTCTGGTGTTCAGGGGGCAGAAGTGATTCAGACATGGCTATCAGGAAGAATGCAAAGGGGACAGCGGTCAGGATAAGGCTGGAGGAGGTCAATGGTGGCCAGATCATGGAGGGTCTAATCAGTACGCTTTGAAATTTTATTCCAACTGAAACAGGGAGCTATCAAGGGTTTTAGAGGAATGTGATTATCTAATCACTATTTTTCTAAATCATTCTTGTTGCTCTGTTACAATAGATTAGAGGTGGGCAAATGGGAATTTGGAGAAAGCAGAAAGCAGCTACTACAGCTTTTGGGCAAGACATAAAAGGTGGCTTGGCCTGGGTCAGTAGCCTGGGGCCATAGCAGTGAGTCTGAGCATGAAAAACAGGCCTGAGATAGATTTTGCAGAAAAAGCCAAACGGACGTGCTGTTGGACTAGATGTGGGGACGGAGGCAAAGGGAGGAGTTGGTGCCACCAGCTGTCTTTACAGGTGGGTGGGTTATGGGCTGTTTAGGGAGATGGGAAGGCCCACAGAGGGTCACATCTGGGGAGTGCCGTCAGGGTTCTGTGTCATCCATATGAAGTTTTCATATCTACGAGACATCCAGGACACCCTAAACCATCAGATGGGTGGCTAGATAGAGAAGCTGGGGCTGGTGACAAAATTTGCTACTTAAGATCATGAGAAGGAAAACGATGTACATTTAAGATCAGTGTGTTTGTAAATTAATGCTTGATTTTATAAATCATAAGAATGAGAGCTGGGAGGATAGGTAAATAGCGGGAGTCAGGACAGAGGAGGGACTGAGGACAAAGCCCTGGGATCCTCCAACATTTAGAGTTGAGTGAAGGAGTTGTCCCCAAAGACGACTAAGGAAGGGCTAGCCAGGGAAGGAGGAGGAAAACCAGAAGTCAAGAGAGGATATTGATTCTAAAGGAGAGAAGATCAATAAGACCAAGGGGGTCAAGGAAGACCTGCTTGTGGGAGCGTGGAAATCACTGGAGACCTTGACTGGGGCAGTTTCAGTGAAGTGCTAGGACTGAAGCGAAGGAATGCGCTCCAGAGAAGCAGGTGCAGACAGCTCTTTGGAGAAGTTCTGCTGTGCAGAGAACTGGAGAAGTAGGTCTGTAGGTGAGGGAAAATGAAGAATGAAGGCCAAAAAGGGGGGCTATAAGTAAGGGAAGGAGGGCATCAAGGTGTGTTCTTATCCTGTTGTGAATGATCCAGGAGAAAAGAAGCCACTTCTGACACTGCAGAGAGGGGAAGTAATCCAAGAGTGTGGGACAGGGAGCGAACCACCTTGGAGCCCAAGTGGCGGCCTGGGCCTGTGGCAGGAACTGAGATGCTTCCTCCCCCCTCACAAGAAGGAAGGGGGGGGGCAGAAGCGCCAGATTCACGGCACACACTTTCAGATGCATACCTACTCAACCCTCTATTCATGCCCACTCCAACAACCCCTGCGGCACCTGCTTGCCTGCTGCTGGCTCCAAACACCAAGTTGCCCCCCACGGACTGGCACGGGATGTGTCACCACCAGCCCGGTCTGCAAACAACCTGTGGGTACATCTGAGCGTTCGTGCCAGCCACTGCACTTACCTCACGGGGGCTCTGCCTATTCCTAGGGCTAGCTCTGAGGGGGTCCACGCGCCCCTCACCTGCCCTACCAGAGCCCCAGCCCCCAACCCCAAGGCAGTGGCCTCTTTCTGAGCCCCTCCCCCCAAAGTGAGCACTCAGTACACCCTACCCGTTTCCCAGCCTGGCTCCCCAGTTGGCCCTTCTGAGAGAGCTGCTCCCCACCCTGCCTGCCGCCCCCCCTCCCTCCTCGAGACCACCCGGAGAGCCGGAGGAGGGCGGGCTGCCCAGCCTCTCCCGGTGTCCCGGCCGTCGCCCCGGCGCCTTCTCTTCTCTCCCCAGCGCCCACCCCCTGGACCGCCCGAGTCGCCGCGGGGCGTCGGCGCCCGGCTTTGTCTGTGCCCACCGAGCGCGCCCGCCGGGCGCCCCGGGCGCTCCCCTGCAGCACGCAGCTCCGGGGGTCCTGCCTGCCCTGCACTCCAGTGCGCTGGCCTGGCCGGCGCAGCCCCCGCCCCGGGATCACCCCACCCGGCCGGACCACCGCTTCCCCGGACGCGAGCGAGGGGGGCGCGGCGCCCACTGCGGTCCGCGAGCCTCCCCGGCACAGCGCACCCCAGCCCTCCCGCCCGAGCGCCGCGCTGGCCGCCGCAGCCCGGGGCCGCCGGAGCCCTCGGGGCCCCTCACCCTCCGGTGCCGGCCGCAGCTCCTGCCGGCGCGAGCGAGAACTGGGGGCCAGGGGCCGGGGGCCGGGAGCGGGCGCGCGGTACCTTTCCCTGCTGAGCCGGGGAAGTGAGTCTGCGGCGAGCGGCGCTCCAGCCTCGGCCTCCTCCGCCTCCCCTCCTCCTCCAGCCGCCTGGCTTCCTCCTCCAGCCGCCGCTGGGACCGTAGGGGCCCGAGCCAGCCGCCGCGGCCTGTGTGGGGCCCCGCTCCGCCTCGCGTCCCCGGCCCACCCCGCCGGGTCCGCCCGGGCCCGGCCCGCAGCTCCGCCTCGGGGCGGGGACGCGCCGAGCTCCTCCCCCGCCCGGCCCGCCGGGGGCGGGGAAGCTGGGGCAGCAGGAGCCGAGGACCGCCGGGCCCCCGCCTCCAGAGCCCCAGGCCCAGCGCTCCGCACCTGGGCCCGACACCCCCTCCTCTAGCTGGGCGCCAAACGTCCCTACTCAGCCCCAGAAGAAAAGCAGCCAGCCCAGCCCTGCCCGCCCTGTGCTGGGCGTAACTCGGGCCAAGGCTGCCTGCAAGACGACCCGCGGAGCCAGGACGCGGGCCTCAGTTTACCCGCGGAGCTCAGAACCCTGCTTTTAGAGGGAAGGGGCGCCCCTCTCTCCTCCTGGAGCTGCCTTCACTCGCGCAGACCCTACACTGGATCTCAGTTGGGATCAGAGGGCTCGTCCCGAGGGGCCACCGCCAATCTCATTTTCTCTTCAACACCGGTGCCTCCACTACCACCCGCCACCACCCCACCACCCGCCACCACGCCTCTGAGACCTCCGCGCCTCACTCTCCAACCCTAGACAGTAGGGGGTCGGGGCAGGGGGCTCTCAAACAGCCACAGCCCGTCCCTTCGCCGCCCACTGAGCGGAAGTGGCCTTTAAGAAAACAGCCTTCGCTGGGCGCCTGGGTGGCTCAGATAGTTAAGCGTCTGCCTTTGGCTCAGGTCATGATCCCGGAGTCCTGGGATGGAGTCCCGCATCGGGCTCCCCGCTCTGCGCAAAGTCTGCTTCTCCCTCTGCCTCTCTCTCTCTCTCTCATGAATAAGTAAATAAAATCTTTAAAAAAAAAAAAAGAAAGAAAGAAAAGAAAACAGCCTTCACTAGTGCCCACTGCCTCATCCTCGATTTAATAAAAAACCGGAGCAAGTAGGTGTGAGGGTCAGTTTTTCTTTTCTTTTAAAAATCATAGTTACTGGGAAATTATTTGCTTATTCGCTCTTTGAGATTCTGCAAGCACCGCTCTGGTCCCTTGTACAGTTTTTCATTTGTGCTCTTTTAAGGGGTGAGGTCAATTGGTCTGGTACCATTTCATTGTTTAACTCTGTGAGCATCTCCAAGGCCTCCTGGAGCTGATTAGAGACCCAGTCCAAGGGGCGGAAGCGTTGGGTGGAAGCCGGGCCTCTCCCCCCGAACAGTCTTTCAGGCTGAGAAGGGTGCCTCACCTAACCTAGACCCTACAGGGGACCCAGCAGGCCCCACTGCAGAGCATAGGTCCACATGGGTGGAGGCCAGGAGAGCAGAGGTGTCCCTACAGAAATGGGGTTCGATGCTCCCCTGCAGGAGGAACCCATGTGAGTATAGGCTTCAAGGCAGGGACATGGTGAATTTTAGGTGAAGTTTCTTCTCAGCAGAAAAGTCCTTGTCATTGCCCAGGCTAGTCCCTTCACCAAGAAAACCTTTCTGCCCCCTCTTGACCAACCCCCATGTCCTCTTGGAGTTAAAGGTTAAAGGTCACACCTTCCTCTGTGAATCCTTCCCTGTCACCGAAGAAGCAGAAGGTTTCTGAGTGGGCTCTCAGAATTAGATTTCCTGGGTTTGAATTCTGCGTCCACGTGGCCTCCCTGTGCTTCAGTTTCCTCATCTGTAAAATGGGATTAATAAATAATACCTATTCCAAAGAGTCATTGTACTAAATAAGAATGTTAATATGGACTTGACGAATAATGGAAAACTACTCAGACTGGCTTGGTGTCAGCAAATAGGACATGCATACGTTCACATAAGAGAAGACGCCAATGGTCTGCCTGATCCGGGTACAAAGAGGCTTTAAAAATATCATCAAGACTTAGTCTTCCCCTCCTCGTCTCTCTTCTCTGTTCCTTGCTGTGGCAAGATGGCTGCCGGCAGCTGTAAGTCCCACCCTCACAACCCAAGTCCTCATTTCTTTCAGCTGTCCCAGCAAAAAGCCAAGGTTACACCAAGTTGGCTCTGCCTGGGTCACATATCATTGTTTGGGCCTGAATCACATGCCCAGCCCTGGAGTCGGTCCATTCCAAACCACAGGGATGCGGAGTGAGGAAGGGTGATGTCAGGGCACTGTTTACAATTAGAAGGTGAATGGGCCCAGAGCTGTGTGCCAAGCACACAGAGAGTTCACAAAAAATATATATATATATTTGGCCTTTGTTGAGAGCCTTCATCATATTTCAGGGGTGCCCAGTACCTTTTGAACATCCTTCTGTGTTTGGGGAACTTTGCATGTCACGAATCCTGCACCCCCTCCTCCGAAGCCAAAAATGCTCTTTCCCAGTCTCCTCTGCAGTGGGGTGCCGGCTTCACCCAGGCCCTGCAACCAGATGAACCACGGGAGATTTTTCTGTGGAAGTGAGCAACGTGAGAAAACAGGCGGCACCCAGAATCCATTGGGGAGGATGGTAGCAAGGACGGCACCGGAGGCAACTGGCTGTAGGGACAACTGTGACAGAGGTGCTAGAAGACTTGCCAAAGTTCGTTTCAGTTGCCTCTTGCTGCCTGACAAACCACCCTCATAACCTAGTGGCTTAAAACAACAGTTCCTTATTTCTCAATTCTTTGGGTTCACCGGGCTCAGCTAGACAGTTCTTCTGCTGCATGTGCTGTTGATTAGGGACATCAGCTGGAAGCTTGGCTGGGTCTGGAACAATCCAAATGGTTTCTCTCTCCATGGGACCTCTCCTGCAGAATGGCCTGGACTTCCTTACAACACAGCAGCCTGGCTTCTCTCTGGGGTGAAATGGAAGCAGCTTCCATTTGGAAGCAGCATCACCATGTGGTGAGGATTAAAAAGCACAAAGGATATAAAAATTGATGACCTAGGCCCAGAAGGGCCATTTCATTATTTCTTCGTCATTCTGTTGGCTAAAGAAAGTCACAAAGCCAGCCCAGATTCAAGGGGAGGATAAATGGACTCCACCTCTTGATACAAAAGGTGCAGTGTTGTATTAGTTTGCTAGGACTTCTGCGACAAAGTCCCACAAAGTAGATGGCTTAATCAACAGAAATTCATCGTCTCACAGTTCTGGAGGCTGGAAGTTCAAGATCAAGGTCAGCAGGGTTGGTTCCTTCAACCAGCAGAATCTGTTCCATTGCTGACTCCTGGTTTCTGGTGTTTTGCTGGCAATCTGTGGTGGTCATTGGCTTACAGATCCATCACCCTAATCTCTGTCCTCATCCCTTCATCTTCACACAAGTTCCCCCTAGTTGCCTGTCCCTATTCTGTGTCCAAATTTCCCCTCCTTACAAGGACACCAGTGAATTAAGACTCACCCTAATAGCTTCATTTTTACTTGATTACCTCTGTAAAGACACGATCTCCAAATAAGTTCATATTCTGAGGTACTGGGGATTAGAACTCCAACATACCCAATATATCTATCAGGGAGACATAATTCAACCTGTAGCAAATGAGCATACAGGAATGGAAGGATTCCTTGGTAGCCATATTACAGCAGAAGCCCCAAGGAATACCTCTCTCTTACCTTTGAGAATGGATTTCTGGGGTACATGGTTTCGATTAGGGTCTGGAATTTTAAATGCTCCTTACAAATAATTCCACCATCACCAGCAACCTTGGGTACAACCCGTTTTCCTATCCCCCCGCCCCTCCCCGACCAAGGGCATCTTTGGAGCCTGATTGGCACAAAGTGGATTGGAGCTAAGAAGGTTCCTCATTGTTTCCTCCCAGAACAACGAGGGGAAGGAGGTCAGGCGTAGGCACCTGACCAGCTGTGAGGCCTTGAGCAAGTTAGGCAAACTCCCTTTTGTAGTCCTTCAAATGAGGGTAATGTTAGGAGCCTGTCACTCAGGTTTGTGGTGAGGATTAAAAAGAACAAAGTATATAAAAATTGATGTCCAAGTCATCAGAGCCCCCTTCCGGATGTCATTAGCATCAGTCTGCCACATCCATACAGCGGATTTAGACTCTGCTTTGTGTTGAAACATTAGGAAAGCATTGACCACAGTCAGAGTTCACATGTGTGGCACAATTTAGAGTTTACAAAGCACTTCCACACCCGCCACCACAGGGAGAGGTCAGAGTAACAAAGAAGGGCTTTAGGAAGTGTATTAATTATTAAGTAATGCTGGCTTCTATAAGGAAGAGACCCAAGAATACAGTGGTTCAAACATAATAGAAATTCATATCTTACCTACACAATAAAGAGGTATTCCCATTTCATAATGGCTTTCCTCCACATTGTGATTCAGGGATCAAGGCTCATTCCAGTATGTGCCTCCAGCAACCATCAGGGTCTTGCAGTCATCTGCACAAAGCCAGCAGCAGAAGAAAGCCTTAGCTTGAAAACTGACATTACTTCTACTCACACACCATTGGCCAAAACCATTCGCATGGTCGCATCTAACTACAAGGGAGGCTGGGAATTACGCTCTAGCTGGGAATCCAGGAAGGGTAGGAAAGTGATTTTTGGTGAACGGCCAGCAGTCTCTGCTATGAGGGAGCTTTCTAAAGTTCTAGAAGGGATGGGTCATGTATCCCCAAGGAAGCATCATTCCGGGATGGAGGATATAGTGGGTTGACTTACTGGCCACAATTCTTCACTTCCCTGTGTAGTATTTTGCATCCATATTCTTGTCACAACTCAGGTGGGGTGTATTTTCCCACCCACTGATGTCAGGCTTGAATGAAATAAAGTAGAAGTGGTAGTGTGTCTGTTTGGAGCCTCAGCTCGAAGAATTCCTGCATGTTTCCATTTCCTTGCAGTGCTTTCTCCAGCTCCATTAGAAACATTCCCCTGGATAGCTACTGCCCTTCAGCCTGGGACTGCAGAATGAACACACGAACAGCAGACCAGCACTCAACCCAGAGCCAAGAGCCAAACTCACCCGGACCATATCTTGAAGCACCTATCTGATCCAAGCCTAGGTCAGCGAATGCCCAGCCAACTTGCAGATGCATGAGATCAGCAGCGTCATCCCAGGCAACACACACATACCCATGAGAAAGGAATACTAATTGTTGTATGCCACTGAGGTCTCATGGTTGTTACGCAGCGCTGTCGCAGCAATAGCCAACTGGTAGAGAGAGACAAAGAGCAACCTTGCCTACGCAGGCTTCTCATAAGTTACAGCAATTCCATCTGACCAAAGAAAGAATTAGAAAACAAGAGACTACGTGGCTCAAAACCAGACCTGCATAGCCATACAGTACGTGAATATTGCGTCTGAGGTCAAGGCCACACTGTATACTTCTGCCTGTCCTCTCCACAAATTCTGACTGCTGTCCTTAGGTTTCTCCACCAGGACAGGAGTCCCTGCTCTTCAGCCAACATATTTGGCTACTGTATGGTGGTCCCGATAGAACAAGGATGTATCAATGAAAAGACACTAACAGACCCAGGCACCGAATACAAGTTCCATCGCTGTGGGTAAGCCTACAACTCTGTACACCCAGGAGTGGGAGACAGTGCAGCGGGCTCTGATGGACAGACTAGCGCCTGTGGCCCTCAGGTCCCCCCACTGAAGGAAGCCAGCTGCCTCTGTGACCACCCCCATCAAGATGAGGTTCCCAACAGGTCTGCTCAAGCAGGTCTTCTCAGACAGCACGCCAAGCACCTGGAGACCTCGTGAAAATGCAGGTTCTGATTTATCAGGTCTGGGGTGGGGCCTGAGATTCAGCTGCGACTGATGCCCTTGGTCCTCAGGCCCGACTTTGAGTAGCAAAGTTCCAAAGCAATGGTATGAGTCTCAACCGCACACTGGAATAACCTGGGAAGCCTTTGAAAGCACTGACACCTGGGTCCCCCCCTGAAAGGCTCCGAAGTAGGGGCCCTGGGGAGCACCTGGGCACCCTAGCCCTCCCAGCATGTAGCCACTTTCTAAAAGCACCCTTCACTGTTTTCAGGGGACATGTCCTGGCTTGCCTCCTCTCCACTTTTCTGGAGGTTCTGGTCTCTGTTTGCCCACCCTTTATCCTGCCAGGTAAGGGAATCAAATGTTTTTAACTAAAGTGATTCCCATGTTGAGAAAGACATCTCAAAGAGGCAAAAAAGGAAGGCAAAAATGGAGTCCTTTAAATTGAACAAATGTGACCTTTTGAAAATCTCACTCTCCTGCCCTTCTTTTCCTCATTCTCTGTTGCCCAGGGCAGACCGCCCCCCCCCCCCCCGGGCTCCTTCCATCCACTGGAAAGTCGGCGACAGGCTGAGCGGGGCCTTAACTAATCCACAACCCAGAGTGAGTACGTGGGAAATGTTTGTTTTTTAACTAGGATACTTTAATAGCTGTTTTAGAGCAAAACAAGGGTAGAAACACGGAAGTGGGCTTAAACTTTATGTGAATTTTTGAGGTGAAATCCCAGACTTCAGAATAATGCAGAGTTTGCTACTGAGGGCCTCTAGGTGGGGGTTGAGGGTGGGGACCAAACTTTGGAGGGCTTAGAAGGGTTGCCAGATTTAGCAAATAAAAATACAGGGCACTCAGTGCAATCTGAATCTCAGACAAACAATGAATCATTTGTTCACAGAAGCGTGGGCCCCAATCACACGCAGTGAGAGGGAGTGGAACAGTTGAGCCCCCCTCCCCCCCAAGCCCACGTCTGTCAGGTTCTTCACCATGACAGTAGGTGTACAGTTAGGCCATGAGGCAGACCCTGGTGAGCTCCAGATGACCTCAGGAATTCCGAGAATCCTCTGGAAGCATCAAAGGGCATCCGCCTAGACTCTTGGCTTCTGTGGATTTTGTTTGTTCCTTGGTTTTTTTGTTTGACAATCTTTGCGTGCTTGGGCCCTATGCTCAGAGTTTAGGAGTCAGGTCCTGGGCAAGCACCTTGAAAACAGAGAGCATCACCTTCTTGGCCTTGGGTCCTCCATACCTCGACTTAAATGCCCATGACCACCGCCCCCCAGCCCGTCTCCCCACAGGTCTGGCCTGATTCCTGCCCCTTGCCCCACTCATACCACAAACCCCAGGAAACCTTGTTGATCTCCAGTCTAACCCTGACCAATTCCACTGCACAGGATTTGGGGAAACCAAGCAAAACAAACTAAAGTGTGTGTCTCAAGTCACATGAATTGGGAAGGAAGGGCCCAGCTGGGAGAGGGGAGCAGAGGGGATGCGGTAAATGGTGACCCACTTACGAGTCCTTTGCCTTCTCTGCTCCTAACTCCCTCGTGTAGAAATGGGTATGCTGAGCAAGCTGCCTTCGGACATTATTCTTCTGGGCACTGTCCTTCTCGCTTCTCAGACCCCCACCCCCACCCCTGAGGAACTGTGCACTGGGCACTCAGCTTCAGTCAGGAGATCTTTTCTGAGCCCTGAGTTTGTGCCAAGCATGCTGGGCCATGGACCTCAGCAGTGGAGGAGGTGACCTTGGTCCAGCTGACTGCCCCACAGCATCCCAGACATCAGAGCAGAACAGCCCAGGACCTCCTGGCACTGGTGAGGCAGACTGATCTGGTCATGGCTGAGTGTGTACGCCTGGGTGTGTGTCAGCATCCTGGTCCCCACCCCACCCTGGGGGCCGGTGGACAGCCTCACTGACCACAACGCACTGTGTCAGCGACAAGTAAACAGGATGGATTGACTGCTGACTCCATAAACAGATAGATGCCAGTCACCATCTAAACAGGAAAGTAAACACAGAACCCGTGGGGAGAGGAGACTTCACTAATCTCTGTGATGGAGGAGAGAAGGGGGAGGAGACAGAGAGAGAGAAACCAATGGACACAGGAATGAAGGAGAAGAGTCACAGACCCAGCAACACGGGCAGCACTGAATCCACGGTTTGGGGGTTTCTGTGTTTCTACCAGCTGCTCTGTGCCCCCCAAGGTGCCCCTACTTGCCAAGCTCCCCTGCCCTTGACCAGTCTTCCCACATCTGACTTCCCGCCCGCCCTCCCATGGAGGCCTCCGCACCCTCCTGCAGGCCCTGCTCAGACTGCAGCTTGTCCTAGAAATCCTCAAGGATAAACCACCCCCAGGGCTCCCTCTCTTTTGCACAGAGAAGTTCCAAAGCGTGTCTCCAGCCAGATATATTCTAAGAGGCTCATCTTCTCTCCTTTTGGGCCACTACCAAGTCTCATGTTGTAGGATGTACGATTTTTCCCATTTTCAAATAGAAACACTGAGCCCTTTGTGGGTCCACCCAAGGTCACCCCCAAATAAGGAACAAACTTAGCCTCCTGCATCTTAGCCTTTCAACTCCCACCCTCTTTCCTGGTCCACTTATTGCTGACCTTTCTTGGCCTGCCCCACCCCCTGCCGGGTCTTGCTAGCAATGTGTCTTGAAGGAAGCACTGCGGGGGAAGGTGGGTGATTGAGGTAGGGGGTGGCTAGGGCTGCCAACTTCCTGGGAGGAGCACTTACCCATGAAACAGACCATCCTCTGAGTCACTGAGACAACTGGGAGATCCTGGAGGTTGGGAGAGGCTGACTCATCCTTGTCTCTATTTCGTCAGGGAAGGAAAAGGCCTCACACATAGGGGAATGGCCGGTTCATCGTCATCTCCCCCACAGAATTGAAAACTGCAATGAAGCCGTGTGGAAAGATGGAGAAGGCCCCAAGAAGGTCCTAGAAGACGTGACATGGGGAGAGAGAGTCTGGGGTCCTTTCAAACCACCGTGGACAGGAAACTCAATATTCAAATTTAGACTAAAAAAAAAAGTACATTTGAAAGATGTTGTTTGTCTTGAGAAATAATCATTCATTAGAAAGCCCAGTCTCCAGGGCTTGCTTGCAGATGTCAGGGAGCTCACAGCACTAGAAACGTCTGCCCGTCCTCACCTGCAAGTTACAGGTCAACCCCAGGTCCCCTCGGCTCCTTCATGCTAGTTCAGAGCTTCTCAAACTCTCAGAATCACCTGGAGAGCTTGTGAAAAACACAGGTGGGTGGGCCCCACCCCAGGGTTTCTGATTCAGTAGGGTGGGGTGGTGCCCGGTCATTTGCATTTTAACAGGTGATGCTCATGCTGCTGGTGCGTGAAGCACACGTTGAGAACACGAGTGAGTGAGGCCCACCTGCCTGTGCTCTCTGCCAGGGAACATCACACTCGACCTCGTGGTCGTTGCTGGTCTCCCCCTCATGTCAGGGCCGGAGGGCTCCACAGGGCACCCTGCCTTGCCTGGCGGAGTCATCGCACTTCCTGAGGGAGGGTGTTGCCTTTCTCACCTCTGCCCCCAAGCCCCCAACAGCCCCTCATGTGCCCAGCTCAGTTCAGGAAGCAGACCTCATTGCCTTCCCACCACCAAACTTCAGCCCCACCTGCCCACTCTCTCTCCCATGCTCCTCAGAAATGGAGGAGGCGTCTGCTCCCACCTCAGGCCATTCCCACGGCCCGTGGCCGTCCTCCTTTGGTTCTCTCTTCTCTCCTCTGCCTTTCCTCACCCCTCTCTTGTGGGAAGAGTGGATCATTCCCATAAGCCTACAAACATTCTCCGGAATCTCTCATCTTCTAAAAAAAAAGGGGGCAGTGGGCGGGTGAGCAGCACCTTGGGCGGCTCAGTCGTGTGAGCCTCTGACTCTTGGTTTCGGCTTGGGTCATGATCTCAGTCCCACGAGATCGAGCCCCACGTCAGGCTCCATACTTAGCAGAGTCTGCTTGAGATTCTCTCCCTCTCCCTCTCCCTCTGCCCCTCCCCCTAATCTCACTCTATCTCTAAAATAAATAATTTTTTTTTTTTAGAAAACAGGGGGTGAGCTACCCTAGACCACCTCATCTGCCTCTAGCTATCCCCCTTCTTCCTCACCTAATATTCACAGCAAAATTTCTTCAAAATATTGGGGATATTTCCCATCACCACTTCCTCCTTTCCAACCCACTTCGGTCTGCCTCCCTTTCTTAGCGCTCTGCTGCAACCCCAACAACTCCCACGTTGCCGAATCTGGGGCGTCGCCTCAGTCAGTCTCTCAGAAACCTTCGAGACCACTGACTGCTGCCTCCCGCTGGGAAGACTTTCTGCTCGTGGTTTCTTTGGCCCCACTCCTCCCAGGGTTGGAGGGCCCTGGTCTTGGAGCTCACTGCCTCCCCTTCTCTCTCTCTAGCCTCATGGCTTCAACGTGGTGTCCGCTGAGTCTGCATCTACAACCCATGATCACTCCCCTGAGCTTGGATTTTCTCCAACTACCTTCGAGCATCTCAAATACAACATGCCCAGACGAAACTCTTGATTTCCCCTGCCCAAAGTGGGTATATAACAGAAAATTTACCACTTTTAAGTGTACTGTTCAGTGGCTTTAAGTACCTTCACAGCATCGTGCAACCATCACCACTATTCATTTTTAGAACTTTTCCATCATCCCAAACTGAAACTCTGTACCCATTAAATAATATTGTTTAAGATTACTCCCCCACCACCCTCAGCCCCTGGTAACCACTATTCTGCTTTCTGTCCCTATGAATTTGACTATGGTCGGTACCTCGTGTAAGTGGAATATTTATCTTTTTTGTGTCTGCCAGATGACTGTTTCTTCCCTCAGGTTCTGCCATCACCCAACTGCCCGAGAAAACTCCCCAACAAATAAATTGCAGGTTGGCTGGCTCTGAGAAGGTTTCCAAGGTGTTCCTCAATTTTTTTTTTCAGGTATTTGTCTCGCTATTTAAAATTTTTAAACATATAAAATAAAATAGTCAAAAAAGACATAACACCATGCTCCTACTTCTCAGATTTATCTTTGTTGACATTTTATGTCAGTTGCTTTGTCCTTTTCAAATACAAGAAATAAAACATTATAATTCAAATTGTAATCTCCTTTTAACTCCCCCCATCAGAGGCAACAATAAATAAATATATATCATCTAGCCAATTTTTATAGTGCACACTTAATCTATATCATATCTAATCTGAGACACCATCAGTTGTAAGATGCACTATTATTTTAAGCCCCACTTAAAAAGAAAAACACTGACAAACTATGACACAACACTTTCTAATCTTAGATTTTTATTTTTCCTAAGCTATTGTTTTTATTATTATTTTTTAGTTATTCATCACTTATATATAACACCCGGTGCTCATAACAAGTACCCACCTTGATACCCATCGCCCATATAGTCCATCCCCCACCCATCTCCCTCCATCAACCCTCAGTTTGTTCTCTATCCTTAAGAGTCTCTTATGGGGGCACCGGGGTGGCTCAGTCCATTAAGCGTCAGACTCTTGATTTCAGCTCAGTCGTGATCTCAGGGTCATGGGATTCAGCCCCATGTCAGACTCCCAGCTGAGCGTGGAGTCTGCTTAAGATTCTCTCTCTCCCTCTCCCTCTGCCCCTCCCCCCATACTTGCTCTCTCTCCCTCTCTCTCTCAAAAAAAAAAAAAGAGTCTCTGATGGCTTGTCTCCCTCTCTCTTTTTCTTCCCTTCCTCTATGTTCATCTGTTTTGTTTCCTAAATTCCACATATGAATGGAATCATATGGTATTTGTCTTTCTCTGACTGACTTATTTCGCTTAGCATCATACACTCCAGCTCCATCCATATCATTGTGAATGGCAAGATTTCATTCTTTTGGATGGCTGAGTAATATTCCATTGTGTGTGTGTGTGTGTGTGTGTGTGATATCATATATATATATGTATATCACATCTTTTTTGTCCATTCATCAGTAAATGGACACTTGAGCTCTTTCCATAATTTGGCTTATGTTGATAAATGCTGCTATAAACTTCAGGGTGCATGTACCCCTTCCAATCTGTATTTTTGTATCCCTTGGGTAAATACCCAGTAGTGCAATTGCTAGATTGTAGGGTAGCTCTATTTTTAACTTTTTGAGGAACCTCCACACTGTTCTCCAGAGTGGTTTCACCAGTTTACATTCCCACTAATGGTGTAAGAGGGTTACCCTTTCTCCACATCCTCACCAACATCTGTTGTTTCCTGTGTTAATTTTAATCATTCTGAGAGGTATGAGGTGGTATCTTATTGGGTTTTGATTTGTATTTCCCTAATGATGAGCGATGTTGAGCATTAGATTTTTATTTAATACTTATTAAAAGACCTCCTTTAGGGGCGCTTGGGTGGCTCAGTCGTTAAGCGTCTGCCTTCGGCTCAGGTCATGATCCCAGGGTCCTGGGATCGAGCCCCGCGTCGGGCTCCCTGCTCAGCAGGAAGCCTGCTTCTCCTTCTCCCACTCCCCCTGCTTGTGTTCCTGCTCTATGTGTCTCTCTGTCCAATAGATAAATAATTTTTTTTTAAAAAAGACCTCCTTTAGACCTCTTTAGACATATATTTTATCATACCATATTTCCTCGAACCTAAAATACCATCAATTTTAAGATGCAACCTGATTCAGAGACTTTTTAAAACTATCTTAGGATTGATGAATTATGGCTTATCACTCTTGCGCATCCTTTCAAGAACATAAAATTGGTTAAGTATTCCTAAAATTTCACATCTAAAGTTCCACTCTTCTGAATCACTTTTTAAAAAATTAGTGGACTTTTTAACAGTTGTGGGTTTAAAGGAAAAATTGAGCAAAACATACAGAGTTTTCATATAGCCCTTCACCCTCTCTCCCAATTTTCCCTATTTTGAACATCTTGTATTATGGCGGTACATTAGTTTTCATTGATGAGCCAATATTGATGCATTACTATTAACTAAATCCAATAGTTTACATTAAGGTTCTCTCTTGGTGTTGTACATTTTGTGGTTTGACAAATGTATAGATGACACGTATCCACCATTATGGTATCATACAGAATAGTCTCACTGTCCTAAAAAATCCCTGTGCTCAACTTTCCCCTCTCTCTCCCCACCAATCCCCTGGAAACCACGGATCTTTTTACTGTCTCTAGAGTTTTGCCTTTTCTGGAACGTCGTATAGTTGGAATCGTACAGTATGTAGCTTTTCAGTTTGGCTTCTTTCACTTAACCTAAATGGTTAATTGGTCCTCAAACTGTCTCAAAACATCAAGGGGTGTCAGTGTCTGGTCATACCACCAAATCACTATACTTTTTGGTGAGTTTATTCTACTTTTCTTTCTTTTTTTTTTTTTTAAGCAGGCTCCACGCCCAACATGGAGCCCAATGCAGGGCTTGAACTCATGACACTGAGATCAAGAGTCCTACGTTTAACCAACTGAGCCACGTAGGTGCCCCTGTACTTTTTAATAATTTGAAAATTACTTTCCATACTAGAATGCAAATGCCCTGAGGTGTTTAGAGGTTGTTTGAATCCTCATACAAATAAGGAGAGAACATTTGAGGAGGAGGAGAGAAAGGTCAGATGTATTCACCTAATCCAGTCCTTCTTGGTGAAGTAGGTGGGAAAGTCATCTGCCAAAAGGAGAGAGAAGGCTGGGAGAAATGGTTCTGGAAATTTGACATGACAACAACCAAAGTTTTTGGCCTGTGTTGGGGGTGGGGGATCGCACACAAGTGTGTAATGAACACATTTACTTCCATGTCAAAGAAAGTGAGATTGTAAAATACTCTGAGGATGCCTTGATTTTTTCTTCTTTTTTTTTTTTTTTTTAAGGTATAAAGTACATCCAGGAATGTTTACCCTTGTTAGTATACAGTTCTGCAAGTTTTGAGAAACATGTAAGTTGTGTTATCACCAACACAACTGATGTATAAAACAGTTCTATCACCCCAAAATATTCCCTCGTGCCCCTTGATAGTTAATCCCTCCCCCTTCTCTAGCCTCTGAAAACCATTGATCTGTTTTCTATCCCCACAATTTTGCTTCTGGAATACATGGAATCATACAGTATGTAGCCTTTTGAGTCTGGCTTCTTTCACTTAGCCTAATGCATTTGAAATTCATCTATGTCATGTATATTAGTAGTTCATTCCTTTAGATTGCTGAGTAGTATTCCATTATATGGATATACCAGATTTTATTGTTCACTAGTTGAAGGACATGTGGGTTATTTCTTATTGGGAGACTATGAATAAAACTGCTATAAACATTTGCATACAGATTTATGTGTGGACGTAAGTTTTTATTTCACTTGGATAAATACTTAGAAGTTGGATCACTGGGTCATATGGTAGGAGTGTCATGACATCTCAATAGTAGCTTTAATCTACTTTTCCACAATGGCTAATGATGTTGAGCATCTTGTCATGTGCTTTTTTGTCATCTGTATATCTTCTTTTGTGAAGTGTCTGCTCAAATCCTTGCCCGTTTTTTATTGGATTGTTTGTTTGGTTTTTTTTTTTTTAAGATTTTATTTATTTGACAGAGAGAGACACAGCGAGAGAAGGAACACAGGCAGGGGGAATGGGAGAAGGAGAAGCAGGCTTCCCACCGAGCAGGGAGCCCGATGCGGGGCTCGATCCCAGGACCCTGGGATCGACCTGAGCTTAAGGCAGATGCTTAACGACTGAGCCACCCAGGCGCCCCTGGGTTGTTTATTTTATCATTGAATTGAGACTTATTTTTATATTCCACTTTTTGAACAGGAGAAATGAACTTGAAATGATCCCATCATGTGTTTCCTTTAAACCATATTTTTTTCTCTGTGGTTTCCATCACATATTTCAAAATAAAGGTAGTCATAGTCTTTCTAATGGCAGCAAATACTCTGGCCTTGAAACTACTTTTTCTCAACCTCCTAAAGCATTTGGTGGCAGTGCTTTATTTTCCACTCAGAAGCTCCTGAGAATTGGGCAAGTGGCAGAGCCATGAAAAGAGAATGTGTCTTGTGCTGGGAATTGAATACAATGGAAAAATACATAAACACGTTTACTTTTCTCTCTTTCTTTCTTTCTTTCTACCTTTCTTTCTTTCGTTTTATTTTTCTTTTGCTCTTCACGTATTTTTCGCTTCTCAGCCCTTTTATCTGAGCTCATTTTCCTTCTAATTAAAGCACTTATTGAACAATCGTTAGTAAAGTTTGGCTGGGGATAAACTCAGAATTTAGGCTTTACATTTAATGGAAATGCCTTTATTTCACCTTTCTTAAAAGATGTTTTAGCTGGGTATAGAATTATATGGATTTTTTCCCCCCCAATACAGTGAAAATATCATTCCACTTTCTTCTCACTTCCATTGCCAGCTAAATAAAAGTTATGTCTTTTTTCTGCCCCCTCTGGCTGCTCTTAAGATTTTTCTCTGTGTCTTTGGTCCTCTGTAGCTAGGTGTAGATTTCTTTTTATGTCGAGTCTAGAATTGAGCTTCTTGAATCTGTGGGTTGGTATCTTTCAATTGTTTCAGATATTTTTTAGTTATTATCTCTTCAAATATCACCTCTGTCCTTGTCTCTCTTGTTCTTTAAATTCTGGAACTTTGATTAAATATGTATTAGAATTTCTCGCTGTGAACTCTCAGTCTCTGGCCCTCTGTTTATATTTTCCTTATCTTTGTCTCTTGAGCTCATTATCTCACTGTTCAAATAAATGCCCACAACATACATCAGGAGTAATGTACTGGGTAGACTGGTTCCCAATGACTCCTGTACGTCTATCCTAAATGCCTCTTAGGTAATCCTCCATTGGCTCAGCCAGCATCCATCCATTATTGTATGCAGCCACAATAACATCTTTGGGGAAAATACCACTCTCAGAAATTGCTCTATAATTTAAAATCAGGGTGACCCAATTTACTGGGGACAGTCCCTGCTATCCTTACATAAGTACCCACACTCCCTCTTTTACTCTCATAAGTATTCTGTTTTGAAAATTAAACTATATGAACACCATATTCACAGTAAATATTATGTCCTCTTTGGGTTAGTGGCAGCTGCATATAGCATCACAGTGATTTGCTTATTTTGGAAACCTGTGCTTATGATATTAATTTCTTTAGTGCTTTTAGAATTGACAGTACAATTTTGAGGTTTTTAAAGAATGTGTGATATTGTCATCATTCCCTACTTGACGAAAGTCACAGTTTCATTTTTCCCTGATTGAATCGCATCTTTAGAAATTAAGCTGCTCCTGTTCAAAGTCAGCAAAAAGTTTCTGGGAAACTGATTTTCAGAGTTTCGGCAACAGTTCCCACATGATACATCAGTCACACCAGCCTCTCATTGTTTTTGAAATGTCTTTTGTGCAGTTTGAGGGCTTTGAATTTCTCCTGCTTTGAGTTGTATTGCATGGTGAGTGACAGGCAAGCTTGTTGGCCACAACGTGGCTTTATCTACTTATGGGTATCTTTGTTTTATTTCATAAAATCCCTGGTTGTTGTCTGGTGAGAAAAAAATAGAATTACAAAAATGCATCCAACATCATGTACAGGCATACTTTGTTTGATTGCACTTCACAGATATTGTGTCTTACAAATTGAAGGTTTGTGACAACCCTGCATCAGGCAAGTCTATCAGCGCCATTTTTCCAACAGCATTTGCTCACTTCATGTCTCTATGTCACATTTTGGTAATTCCTACAATATTTCAAACTTCTTTATTAGTATACGTATAATGTAATATAATAAGATATGATATAATCAGTGATCTTTGATGTTAACTATTGTAACTGTTTAGGAACACCACAAACGGTGCCCAAAGAAGACAACAAGCTTAATGAATGTTGTGTGTTGAGACTGCTCCACCAACCAGCTGTCCCCGCATCTCTCTTCCTCTCCTCAGGCCTCCCTATTCCCTGAAACACAACAATATTTAAATTAGGCCAATTACTAACTCTAAAATGACCTTGAAGTGCTCAAGTGAAAGGAAAAATAGCTTATCTCTCACTTTAAATAAAAAACCAGAAATGATTAAGCTTAGTGAGGAAGGCATGTCAAGAGCCAAGACAGGCTGAAAGCTAGGTCACATGTGCCAAAGAGTTAGCCTAGTTGTGAGTATAAGAGAAAAGTTCCTGAAGGAAATTAAAAGTACTACTCCAGTGGACACACAAATGATAAGAAAGTGAAACAGCCTTGGTGCTGATATGAAGAATGTTTGAGGGGTCTGTATAGAAGATCAAAACAGCCACAACATTCCCTGAAGCCAAAGACTACTCCAGAGCAAGGCCCGAACTCTCCTCAATTCTGTGAAGGCTGAGAGAGGTAAGGAAGCTGCGGAAGAGAAGAATGAAGCTAGCAGAGGTTGGTTCATGAGGTTTAAGGAAAGAAGCATCTCCACAACATAAAAGTGCAAGGTGATGTGGCAAGTGCAGATGTAGAAGCTGCAGCAAGTTATCCAGAAGACCTAGCTAAGAATGAAGGTGCCTACACTAAACACCAGACTTTCAGTGTAGATGAAACAGCCTTATATTGGAAGAAGATGCCATCTAGGACTTTCACAGCTGAAGAAGAGAAGGCAATGCCTGACTTCAAAGTTTCAAAGGACAGGCTGACTCTCTTGGTAGGGGCTAACGCAACAGGTGGCTTGAAGTTGAAACCAATAGTCATTATCATTCCAAAAATCCTAGGGCCCTTAAGAATTATGCTAAATCTACTCTGCCTATGCTCTATAAATGAAACATCAAAGCCTAGATAATAGCAAGTCCGTTTACGACATGGTTTCCTGAATATTTTAAGCCCACTGTTGAGAATCACTGCTCAGAAAAAAAAGATTCCTTTCAAAATATTACTACTCATTGACAATGCACCTGGTCACCCAAGAACTCTGATAGAGATACACAAGATTAATGTTGTTTTCATGCCTGCTAACACAGCATCCTTCTGCAGCCCATAGATCAGGGAGTAATTTTGCCTTTTAAGTCTTGTTATTTAAGAAATACATTTTGGGAGTGCCTGAGGGGCTCAGTTGGTTAAGTGTCTGACTCTTGATTTTGGCTCAGGTCATGACCTCCGGGTCGTGAGATCGAGCCCCACATTGGTCTCTGCATTCAGTGTGGAGTCTTAAGATTCTCTCACTCTCCCTCTGCCCCCCCCCCACTTGCTCTCTCTCACTCTCGCTCTTGCTCTAAAAAGAAAGAAAGAAAGAAAGAAAGAAAGAAAGAAAGAAAGAAAGAAAGAAAGAAAGA